>NC_080079.1:84966996-85226918 GCF_949987535.1 Balaenoptera acutorostrata
TCTTCCACAAATCTGGCTCTATCCCATCACCCAGTGTATCATTATCGTCCTATCACTCATCCCTATCGGAAATGAACTCCTATATTTGTCTCTTTACATGTTTTAGTCTGTCTGCCTCCTCCCCACCCATACTATATGTAAGCTCTTTAAGAGCCAGGAACTCTTCTGTCTTTTCACAACCACGTGCCTGGAGACCAGAACAATACTTGGCACACAGTAGGTATGTAATAAATATCGGTTACATGAATGAACGGATACGTCCATACTGTGTATCGATAACATTGCTCTCTGCCATTTTACAGATGAGGACATTTAAGCACAGCAACATGCCACAGCTAGCAAGTGGTAAAACCAGGTCTTGAGACTAGACAGGGTGACTCTTAACCATGATACTTGCGTGCCTCTCACCTTGGTCCCTGCTCGGAAAGATCTGGCAGATTTCCGGAGATCATCAGGCTGACAGGAAACAGATAACTGACCACCAGGTCTCTAGATGATCAATGTAAAATAGGTTCTGTAGGATTTAGAGGGATTGGTATGTGTTGGAGTGGTTTAGAAAGGAATGATGGTAAAGATTCAAAATATGAAAACCATTGGATTGGGATCAAGAAACTCTGATGCCAGCGTCTTCTCTTGTCTATGTTACACCCGTCTCCCTGCTTCAGCCCTTGCTGTCCTTTGGTCTCTTTTCAAGACAGCAGTCAGAATGATCATTTCCCTGCTCAGATCTCCCAGTGGCTTCCCACTTCATCAGAGAAGCAGATGTGAGTATCAAGCCCTTTAAGAGCTGGAACTCTTTAGAAGTTGAAGGGGGCAGTAGTAAACTAGCCTGTGTTCTCCGAGACTCTTTTTAAGGCATGGGATTGCGATGCTGACAGGACTTTCATTGTACACCTCTCTGTAATTTTCTGCTTAGAGTGCCTTGGCTTTCCCAACTTGGCATCCTTTTTTTTTAATGAAAAAATTATAGGTCTAATTTCAAAAAATGAAATGTATGCAAGCTTTCCTGCTTCTGTCACTTCTTTATTCCTGTAGCACATAAATCATTTCCCTTTTTAAAATTAAATTTCGTTTGCCATGATTTGGAAATGGGTTTTCAAAGGACGCTGAGTAGCCAAGCTCTTGGCAAAGGAGCTAGCTGTGCTGCCTGCTCAGGAAATCTCCTCATTGCTGGCTGGCGTGGGCCTTGATTCCATCATCTGGGCTTTATGCTCCCTTTGGAAGTTGCCTAGAAATTCTCTCCCTAAGACTCTCCTCTCTGAACCGCCTTTCTGGCTATCCAGTCGTCATCTTGGAGGACGAAAGAACATGGGACTTGGGCAGAAGAAGGCTGTGCGTTCTGATGCTTCTTGGGTGCTTATCCACACATTCACTGAGCACCAACTCTGTTGAAGGCAGAGCTCCAGGCGTTGTTGGGATTTTGGTCTCTGTTCTCAAGACACTTACAAATCAAGGTGGTTGAGATAAACCGTAGAGCAGTGGTCACTGCCACTATTATCTGTTATCCTTTTAACAATCCTGCCTTTGACCCATGAGCAACCTTAGGGTCACATGGTGGCTGCAGGGTCACAGGCCTAACGTGCTGCTGACGTGCGAGTTGTACCGCCCCCCCTCCCAGGCTGCTGACCACCGTGGGCACACTTCCACCACAAAGTGAGAGGAGCATGGAGCTAAGAGTCTGGAGTTACTTTGGCGTTCAAAGAGATGATATCGTGAAGCTTTGCAAATGGGAAAGCTCTGCCATCTCACAGAGGCTGCCGGGCAGTCTGTGAAGGGCGAACGGAGAAGGTCAAAGTCTAGGTGCCAGTGGAGTTAAAAGATGTATGAAAGAGGGCCCGGAGGTCAGGGAGGCCTCTTAGAGGAAGTGGATCTTCAGCTGGACCTTGAGGGCTTCGAAAAGGAGGAAGTTATTTCAGGTGAGGAGGTGGAAAATACTCTGGACTTTGAAGCTCAGAGAATGAGGTTTTTTTCCTCTGCCATTTTTGGCTTTCAGCGTAGACAAAAAAAACAGCCTCCACGAGCAGAACTCTTTTTTCCTCCTAGAAGATGTCACCTGCCCCTGAGGACTCACGTGCTCCTGAGTCCTTCTCTCACAGGCCCCATTGTGGTTAAGACCCAGAGGAAACCTCTTGGAGGAAAAATCAATGTGTCTCTTATTAAATTGGAAATGTTTCTTTGGGTGTATAAGAGAGGGAGGGCTGCACGAGCTTCGCAGCAGCGGGTAAAGGAGCAAGGTGCCTGCTTGATTTCCTGGCTGTTTAAAGGACTGCTTCTAGGCTGAATGAGTAGCTTCAGAATAATCATCTTGGACACTTTGCTCCTTATCCCTTTTGTGTTACTCAGTACTTTTCCAAAGTTATTTTTTCCTTCTGCTTGGTATTAAAGTTACCAGCGTCAACTGCATTTCTCTTCACTAGATTCTAAGCTCCTGGGGGGGCGGGGGTAAGAATCATGCCATACTCATATTTGTAACAACATATGCTTGTGGAAATAATATATATGAAAACTCTGCTAGATTCCAGAGGGCTTCAAATCTCCATCATCTATCTTATCACCTTCCTTAGAGTCAAGTACTTCTTGACCTCAATCTTTAAACTTTAGCTCATCGCCAGTTGATTTAATTCTCAAGGGAACATGTCTAGCTCAAAGCAACCAGGTTTCTCTCAACATTTACTCACCTTTTCAAACTAGAGGAACAGTCTTCATAAATTGGTCAATGTCTTTGGTTGAAGATTGTTCACTTGTTACGAAGCTTAACAGTCCCTGGAGTCTGCACGACCTCGAAGTTGCTCTTTCTGAGGAAGTCGAGGAGCATCCTTAAGTTAGGGCAAATGGTAGCGTGTATCCAGAAATTAGTGCATCCACCTTTCCCACCTCTCACGTTCAGATATCAGAATTCATTGTGGACATCAAGGAATGGTGGCGGAACATTGTTCTCAGTGGTGAAAAACTGAAACCATTTCCTCTAAGATCAGGAACAAGACAAGTTTGTCCACTCTCACCACTATTATTCAACATAGTTTTGGAAGTTTTAGCCACAGCAATCAGAGAAGAAAAAGAAATAAAATGAATCCAAATCGGAAAAGAGGAAGTAAAGCTGTCAGTGTTTGCAAATGACATGATACTATACATAGAGAATCCTAAAGATGCTACCAGAAAACTACTAGAGCTAATCAATGAATTTGGTAAAGTAGCAGGATACAAAATTAATGCACAGAAGTCTCTTGCATTCCTATACACTAATGATGAAAAATCTGAAAGAGAAATTAAGGAAACGCTCCCATTTACCATTGCAACAAAAAGAATCAAATACCAATAGCTAGGAATAAACTTACCTAAGGAGACAAAAGACCTGAATGTGGAAAACTATAAGACACTGATGAAAGAAATTAAAGATGATACAAACAGATGGAGAGATATACCATGTTCCTGGATTGGAAGAATCAACATTGTGAAAATGACTATACTACCCAAAGCAATCTATAGAGTCAGTGCAATCCCTATCAAACTACCAATGGCATTTTTCACAGAACTAGAACAAAAAATTTCACAATTTGTATGGAAACACAAAAGACCCTGAATAGCCAAAGCAATCTTGAGAAAGAAAAACAGAGCTGGAGGAATCAGGCTCCCAGGCTTCAGACTATACTACAAAGCTACAGTAATCAAGACAGTATGGTACTGGCAAAAAAACAGAAATATAGATCAATGGAACAGGATAGAAAGCCCAGAGATAAACCCATGCACATATGGTCACCTTAATTTTGATAAAAGAGGCAAGAGTATAAGGTGCAGAAAAGACAGCCTCTTCAATAAGTGGTGCTGGGAAAACTGGACAGCTACATGTAAAAGAATGAAATTAGAGCACTCCCTAACATCATACACAAAAATAAACTCAAAATGGATGAAAGACTTAAATATAAGGCCAGACACTATAAAACATAGGCAGAACACTCTGTGACATAAATCACAGCAAGATCCTTTTTGACCCACCTCCTAGAGAAATGGAAATAAAAACAAAGATAAATAAATGGGACCTAATGAAACTTAAAAGCTTTTGCACAGCAAAGGAAACCATAAACAAGATGAAAAGACAACCCTCAGAATGGGAGAAAATATTTGCAAATGAAGCAACTGACAAAGGATTAATCTCCAAAATTTACAAGCAGCTCATGCAGCTCAGCATCAAAGAAACAAACACCCCAATCCAAAAATGGGCAGAAGACCTAAATAGACATTTCTCCAAAGAAGATATACAGATTGCCAACAAACACATGAAAGTATGCTCAACATCACTAATCATTAGAGAAATGCAAACCAAAACTACAATGAGGTATCCTCACGCCAGTCAGAATGGCCATCATCAAAAAATCTGCAAACAGTAAATGCTGGAGAGGGTGTGGAGAAAAGGGAACCCTCTTGCACTGTTGGTGGGAATGTAAATTCATACAGCCACTATGGAGAACAATATGGAGGTTCCTTAAAAAACTAAAAATAGAACTACCATATGATGCAGCAATTCCACTACTGGGCGTATACCCTGAGAAAACCATAATTCAAAAAGAGACATGTACCCCAATGTTCATTGCAGGTCTATTTACAGTACAGGACATGGAAGCAACCTAAGTGTCCACTGACAGATGAATGGATAAAGAAGATGTGGCACATATATACAATGGAATATTACTCAGCCATGAAAAGAAATGAAATTGACTTATTTGTAGTGAGGTGGGTGGATCTAGAGTCTGTCATACAAAGTGAAGTAAGTCAGAAAGAGAAAAACAAATACCATATGCTAACACATATATATGGAATCTAAAAAAAAAAGGTTCTGAAGAACCTAGGGGCAGGACAGGAATAAAGACGCAGACGTAGAGAATGGACTTGAGGACACCGGGAAGGGGTAAGGGTAAGCTGGGACGAAGTGAGAAAGTGGCATTGACATATATACACTACCAAATGTAAACTAGATAGCTAGTGGGAACCAACTGCATAGCACAGGGAGATCAGCTCTGCGCTTTGTGACCACCTAGAGGGGTGGGATATGGAGGGTGGGAGGGAGATGCAAGAGGGAGGTGATATGGGGATATATGTATATGTATAGCTGATTCAGTATGTTATAAAGCAGAAACTAACACACCATTGTAAAGCAATTATAGTCCAATAAAGATGTTAAAAAAAAAAAAAAAGGAATGGTGGCGGGACCGTTAGCATACAGAACACTGGCAAGTTCTAATTAAATGTGGGTTCTATGGATCAGGAACATAGTATATATAGATTACAGTTCAGGCTGGAATCATATCAGAAAGTGTTGGGAAAGAAAAGGCTTAGCCAGTATAATGTTCATTATTAGGAAGATTACTTAGTGGGTGGCACTTACGCCCCAAGGATACTTTATGGATCCCTGACTTGCTCTGTGTTATTTATGGATGAGGATGAGGTCTTCTGGCTCCCAGAAGAGTTCCACAGAGGGTCCTGCATGAGGCAGTTTCACGACACGCAGGGTTTAGCAGGTCACACTTTCTTCCTCACAGTCCCAGACATGAGCGGTAGGTCTTTTAAATAAGAGATAAAATATTTTAACAAAGATATCACACACAGTGCCAGAAACTGTCCTCTCGCAGGGCACTGACTACTGCCCCATCCCCTGCACATGGGCTTTCAGAGAGGAGGAGGAGGTTGGTAATAGTTGGTTCTTCTGAGGTTTGTTTTCACCGTAGCACCGATGACAGGTCCTATGCTCTAGGGAGCGCATTCTGTCCCATAGTTCTTGAAAGAAGGGAAGATATGAAATGTGTGAGGACTTGAACAAACAGGGAGTATTGTGGAGCCCCCCCCTAAGTTGACTTGCTGACCTCATCTGCCCGAGCTGAGGAGGTGACCTCAGAGCTGTAGAGTGTGGTCTCTCCACTGCCAGCCCTGGTAATTGCTCATCCCATCCTCACCCCTGCATTCACAGCTCACGAGAGGACTGTCCTTCTCATGGAAGAGCCTTCCTCAGACATGTCAAAGACCTTCCCCCAGTCTTTGATGCCTTACCTCTGAACAACTCTATATAACCAAGAGGACAGGTGTCACTGGCCCCACTGGGCAGTTGAACTGATCAGGAAAATCAGGGGCTAAACATTAGTGCAGTAGTGGTGGGACCTCAATAGGACTCGAGCATCAGCTTCTCACCCTGTGCCTAAATGCTCTCCCCCCCCCAAGTGTGACCCAGTGCTGAAGGGTATGGCATCACAGCTGCAAGATTATATGCAGCAAACTCTAATTAACCAGAATCTTCAGTTAACCAGATGTTCCCCATCCCCCATCCCCTTTGTACAATAGGAAAAAAAATAGTACAAAAAAAAAACCCCCAGCTCATATGTTTTTCAAAATAATTTTCTCATGAAATTATTTCCATTATGGAAAATACAAGTATAATAATAATAATAATAATTGCCACTCTTCTCTGAGTATGGACCACATGTCAGGCCTTAGGCTAAGCCCTTCCCATGCATTTTCTTGCTTAATCGTTACAGCACCCCGGGACTTCTCTGGTGGCGCAGTGGTTAAGAATCTGCCTGCCAATGCATGGGACGTGGGTTCGAGGCCTAGTCCGGGAAGATCCTACATGCTGCGGAGCAGCTAGGCCCGTGTGCCACAATTGCTGAGCCTGAGCTCTAGAGCCTGCGAGCCACAACTACTGAGCCCACGTGCTGCAACTACTGAAGCCCACGTGCCACAACTACTGAGCCTGCGTGCCACAACTACTGAAGCCCGAACGCCTAGAGCCCGTGCTCTGCAACAGGAGAGGCCACCGTGGTGAGAGGCCCGTGCACCGCAACGAAGAGTGGACCCCGCTCGTCGCAACTGGAGAGGGCCCGTGTGCAGCAACGAAGACCCAACACAGCCAAAAATAAATAATAAATAAATTTATTTTTTAAAAAATCTTTACAGCACCCCTATAAGGAGGCTCGTATTAACCATCACTTCACAGGGGAACAAACAGACGCTCAGAAAGTTTATAGCAAGTAAGCCACACAGCTAGTAAGTGGTCAGGCTGGATTCCAGTTCAGGTCTGTCTGGCTTCAAAGCTGGCATTCTCATCCACTCTGATATTGCCTTCCTAAATAGCACCAATAATCTCATCAGTGTTCATCCATTTCCTTCCAGTCTTTTTTTTTTTTTTTTTAGAAATTCACGTTCTTTTATTTATTTATTTATTTATCTATGACTGTGTTGGGTCTTCGCCTCTGTGCGAGGGCTTTCTCCAGTTGTGGCAAGTGGGGACCACTCTTCATCGCGGTGCATGGGCCTCTTACCATCGCGGCCTCTCTTGTTGCGGAGCACAGGCTCCAGACGCGCAGGCTCAGTAATTGTGGCTCACGGGCCCAGTTGCTCCGCGGCACGTGGGATCTTCCCAGACCAGGGCTCGAACCCGTGTCCCCTGCATTGGCAGGCAGACTCTCAACCACTGCGCCACCAGGGAAGCCCCTCCTTCCAGTCTTTTTCCAAAGCATTTTCATTGAGAACATCTTATATATGCAATTGTTGTATCTTAATTTAGTTATTACGAAATAAACCTTTCCTCATATTATTGTCAACATTTTTATAAACACCATTTTAATGGTTGCATAATAGTACATAAAATGAATGTATCTGAGTTTACATAATCCCTTTCTGTTAAAAGTTTGTATCGTTTCCTCCAGGGTTTTGTTTTGTTGCTTTAATGTATAATGTATAATTAACACTGTAATGAACATCTTTATATATAAAAATATCAGCGTTTTGATGATTTCTTTAGGATAAATTCCAGGAATCTCTTATTGCCAAAATTATTTTCCTTCTGAGCAATAGTGGAGAGATCAGATAATCAGAGCCTGCTATGGGCTGAGTTCACAATCAGCTCTTATCTTCTGAACCTTCCACAGCTATGGCTGAAGATACAGAACCAGTGCTCAGAATGAAGACCCTGAGTTTCTGTACAGCTCTAAAGCACAACAGGAAAAAATTTCTTCAGTGGATACTGGGCTTAGGCAAGAAAGTGAGTTTAGGCAAAGATTTTCACCTCATCAGCAGTCTCTTGAAGAACTTACTAAAATTTTGACTTTTAGTCTCAGACCTCCTGAATTTAAATGGGGAGTGTCCCATGTTTTAATTACACTTCATGCACACTTAAGATTGAGGCTCAGTGTCATGGGATGGCCTAAAGTTGGCATCGGTGGCAGTGGTGAATGGAGAATGGAAGTTGACAACGTAACTATTACCGCGAGCTCCTCCTTCCTTGTTTGCTTCTGTCCAGGCGTGATGGAGGAACCTTGGGCTGTAGCTGGTGCCCACACGAGTGGTACGGTGTGGCAAGAAATAGCAGCAGAAGGTGGGGTCTGTTCCTTAGGCAGTGGGCTCAGGTGAAGGCCTTGCCTTTATTGCAGAGCCAGGACGTTGGAGAGGTACACACTAGTGCTATTAATTCCCGAGAAACTAAGAAAAAGCACAGGAGAGGGCACTTGGGTGGAAGTCAGGAGACCTGGGTTCAGATCTGACCCTCATACTAAATAGGGAGCTTCAGCAACTCAGTTGACTTCCTTTTTTTTAAAATTAATTAATTAATTTATTTTTATTTTTGGCTGAGTTGGGTCTTTGTTGCTGCGTACGGGCTTTAGTTGTGGCGAGTGGGGGCTACTCTTTGTTGCAGTGCACAGGCTTCTCATTGCGGTGGCTTCTCTTGTTGCAGAGCATGGGCTCTAGGCGTGCGGGCTTCAGTAGTTGTGGCTCGCGGGCTCTACAGCGAAGGCTCAGTAGTTGTGGCGCACAGGCTTAGCTGCTCCGCGGCATGTGGGATCTTCCCGGAACAGGGCTCGAACCCGTGTCCCCTGCACTGGCAGGCGGATTCTTAACCACTGCGCCACCAGGGAAGCCCCCTCAGTTGACTTCTTGTTTCCATGTCTTACATGTGAAATGGAAGGTTGGACTGGATTTTTGAGCTTTCTGGGATCTCAGCCCCTTTTGAGAATCTGATGAAAACTACGGATCTTCTTATAAAAATGTGCATGCAGATATCATCATCATCATCATTATGGCTCTGAACATTATTATTAGCAAAAATTAACATATCAAGCAAATATAGAAAATTCTGCATATATTTTTCAGGTTCACAGACTGTGTGAAACCTTGGATTAAGAACCCCAAGGCTGAATGATCTTTAAGATCCCCTTTTGTTCTCACATTCTTGCATTCTGTCAGTGAAATAATGATTTGTAATGATTCTCTGTAAATTTTATATTTTTGTTAACTAGGACAGCTCATTTCCTGAGAATTCTGGTTAATTAAAAGTATATATATATTGGGATTGGCATACATACACTAATATGTATAAAATAGATAACTAATGAGAACCTATGGTATAGCACACGGAACTCTACTCAGTGCTCTGTGGTGACCTAAATGAGAAGGAAATCCAAAGAAGAGGGGATGTATGTATACTGTGGCTGATTCGCTTTGCTGTACAGCAGAAACTAATACAACATTGCAAAGCAACTATACTCCAATAAAAATTAATAGAAAAAGTATATATAATAGCAGTAGCTCATGCCTTTTATTGTATTGAGAGCGTACTATGTGTCAGGCTTTGTGTTAGGTGCCTAAATATAGTGTTTGTGTCCCTGAGTGATATCCACTTAATGAATCATGTGAAGGGCTTGGTGAAGCCAACTTTACCATTTATTAAACACTTAACTACCTGCATTATCTCCTTACATTCTCACAACCATACTTTGAGGTAGGTGTTGTTATCCCTGTTTTGCAGATGAAAAAAGTGAGGCGCAGAGCTGTTGAAGGAGGTCATTCCGTAGAGTTCTTGCAGGGGGGGAGCTGGGATTTGAACCCAGCTCCGTGTCCTGTACAGTGGGTACTCTTACAGGGCGTGCTGCTTTTTGAAGTAAACTGCTGACTCCTCTGATTTACTTAAATGATAATTACAGAATCCAGCTTGTACTCAAAAATTTTGACAAAAAGGACAAAAACAGTGTTCCTGCGGGCGCAGCCAACCACATTCTCTTCATTCACCTGCACGGTCCTCGCTTCCCCACCCTGGACAATGCCCATTTAGTGATTGACTCATGTGAGTTTAAACGTGGTCAGTGGCCTCAGCCTTATCTGACCTGTACTGATATCCTGCGGCAGGTGAGTTATTAGACCCGGAAGACTGCAGCGTGTGACAAGGTTCATGCCTTCAGCAGGTATAGCATCAGGCCTGATGTCCCATCAGTGAGCCCCGCTCCCCGCTGGGCCCATTCTCATCGTGTGCTGTTGACCGTCTAGTTTAGGGCATCCCGTGCCCACGGGCCACCTCTGGCCTGTCGCCGTGCTACAGAGATTTATTGGAACAGCGCCACACCGCACTCACGCGCTTACGTCTTACCTATGGCTGTTTTCGTGCTGCAACAGCAGAGTGGAGCGTGCCCCACAGAGCTGAAAATATTTACGCTCTGACCCTTTACAGAAGAATCCGCTGACCCCTGATATAGACCAAACAACTAGGTACTGCAGTTCATCAAATCTAAGACAACATGTTTGTAATACACATCATTTTTCATGTGTACTGCTAGGAAGTAAAAAAGCATAATTGTAAGATGTTCATTGGGAGACCACCAATTCCGGAGACCCTGAAATGTGAAAAGAATTGTGCATCTTAGAATCAAAATTTGGTACTTTTCAGAGAGATGTTTTAGAGATATTTTTAAAAAATATAAATACGGATTGTCTTAAAGACTATTTTCCTTTGCCCTTAAATCAACCAGTCTGTTGACTCCTTACGAAACCTGTAATAACAGACATGTCATGGGACCCAGTGAATTAGAAAAGTGCTGGCTTTTTGGCATCTGTCTTCCCAAAGACAGTTGCTATTAATGAGTGGAGGAAATATTTTGGCATTGTTCTCTGACACTATTTTCAACTCCTGTTAGTATAAATATTTAGGGTGTTTCAGTACAGTGGCTTGTGTAGCAGCAAATTTGTTCTTTTATCTTAGGGCTGGTATATTTGAAGAGCGTGCCTGTTCTTAAAATGTGTTATGAGGCTATGTACAAAAGGCTTTGTAGTAGTTTGGAATGGAAAACTTCTCAGATGCTGCTTATGGTCAGATTCTTACCAGTCTGAAAAATATGCTAATTACATACAAGGCTCTGAGCAAGGAGAGGGAACTCAATATTCCAGTTTTCAACTTCCTCAAAACAAAAACAGGACACCACTTAATGGGGGAGGTAGCAGTGAATGCTCAAACAGCATGTCCCTCGTTATGTGTATACACGTCACCCATGATGCTTACACACATTTGCACACTCACAGAAAATGTCCAGAGAGCATCTGTATTTGCAAATATAAGTCATGTTTTGTTTTTTCTTCAAAAATAGAAATTTAGGAATTCTGAGTTCGGCCACTTATTATTTGGCTAATTCAGCTGCAGAGTAAATTATGAATGACCCCCAGATGTTGTTTATAGTGATTGGATATTTTCAGTTGTGAAATAATATTTTCTTTTTTGTGCTTGTGCAAGTGATATTTCTTAATATGCTCTACAGCATCTGAATCAGAGTTTGATGGCAGAACAGTTTGCATGTCCAATGTAATTGCTTCTAAGTGAGCTCTTCATTCTTCACATTTTTAGCTCTAATTGCTTTTTTTCCCATATGTCTAAAAATAAATATTTGCAAGTTTTGCGTTCTGCTACTCATTGTAATACATAAAATATTTGTACACTGAGCAAAATTCACTGATAATGTTCGCAATGGGCTATTTAGAGAAAGTAAGGTTTGTGTGGTAAGAGGAGATAAAATACATTTTTATTAGTCTAAATGCCAAAGAAAGCCATTTATCGTATTTTGAAAGAATATTTTTAAAGGAGTGGCCAGATATTTGACCTCTGGGGCTATTTAAATAGACTCAGTTGGAAAAAGAGATCTAGAGTCAAAAATAGTCTGTTTTGCTATCTAATGGAGATTTTAAATGATCTTTGGAAGGTGGCAATTAATTTTCGATTATCAGGGACAGGGGCCCTCACTATGTAGATTATCCAAGTCCCTGACTTCCTGGGAAGGTCCCCTCTGCCTTCATTTGAGTTTATTCCAGCTCATTAGCACTTCCACCCGAAGGCTGGCAGAGAAAAGGAGAGGAAGAAAAAATGAAATCACCTCTGCTGCTCTTAATGGCCTTTGGAAAGAATGGATCATGAATGAAATAGAAACCAGTGGGAAAAATAAGCTATTGGGTTTTCTGTGTTTTCTTTTATCCTTGCCTTCCTTCGTCGACACAGATAATCAATAGTTGGCTTAAAGACTTTTAAGTGAACTCTACCTCAGAAGGCTTTGCAGTTATTATAGCAATATCATTTTTCTCTTTTTTTTGGAATCTATATAAATAAAATTATGATATTTTAATGAGGTAAATAAAATAAGGCTTAACTAAATGGACATAATATGTCTTTGAATAGGAAGACAATATAAGATGACAGTTTTTCTTAATGTATAACTTTAACACAGTTTCAACAACAAAAAATCACTGATAATATTTTTGAGCCTTACCAAGTGTTTGAGAGTCGATCTGAGTACACCAAAATGACAGTGGTTATACCTAGGGAAAGGAGGAAGTGGAAAAGTGAGGGCAGGGAAGAACATGGAATTTCAGCTTTTCCTATGTATATTTCAATCCATTATTCTCTTTACACTCCCAAAGACTGGGTGAATTCCAAAGAGGTAAATATTGCCCAGTCCCCATGTTCGCATGTTCCTGAGCTTTTTTTTTTTTTTTTTTCCCCAAACCTTCCCCCAATCAGTTTTTATGCACAAAATCCCCCTCCCCCCCATAGTAAAGGTAACAATTATTTGTATGGGTTCAGATATGAACATCTGCTTGGCCATCATATCTTGTGATCCTGGCCTGGCGATATTTTGCATCACTGAAAGTTGGCAGGTTTGGTCTCCGTCATCGTGTTTGCTTCTTAATGTGTTGCTGTATTTACAGTTCACCCAGAACAATCTGTGACAAAGGTTTGCTTTTGTCAGAACAGCTGCTGGATTTCTACCACATCTCAGGGTTCTATCGGATGCGACAATAAAGTCATTCTTCATTGTCTGCATTACTTGGCCATCTTTTGGATGTGTATTCTTTGAGGCATCCTGGCTACGTGCGTCTCGAATTTCAGCCCCTCTTCTGGACCACCAGGCAGCCCAGAGCTTTTGAGCTTTGTCTTGGAAGCTCCTTCCATCAATCAGAATACCAAATTTACGTTGTTAGGCTCCCTGGAGGTGTTAGGGGTCCGGATTCAGCAATTATTGTGAATAAGAACCTTGCAGCTAGGGTGAGTGCCAACATTCCAAGTGCGAGCACAATGGAAAAGAGAAGTGGTTTATGTTAGAATATGGTCACATTCTTCTGATTAAACCCACTCAAAAAAGACAACATTGTAATATTTTCCAATGACTGTTTATCATGAATTACGTCAGCCTTCGTTTAAATTGCTATTATTTCTCCTTAATGCTTCTTGGTGCCTGCATAATTTACGGCACTGGCAGCCTGGAGACCATGAAATAACCTTTCACAACCAACACGCGATAGTAGAGAGCCTGGCGTTTTTGTTGTTAATTATTATAAGACTCCTTTAACTTTTACAAAGTGACATAAAATATTGTTGAGGTATTTATGGTTCAAGCTACTTTTACATGGATCTATTTTGCTTCTGGCTAGTTCTTAACTAAAGCAATCATTTGTGGTTATTAGGCCGCCGGAGATATTATGTCAGAACTAGTTTAAGAGTATTATTATGTATCACATGTCATACACTACATGTCAGCACTTGAGTCTGTCTTTCAATAAAAACAAATGTAATTTTAGTTTGTGCCCTTTTAGGGATCGGCGATTTGTAAGCTAACCTGAGTTCATGCGAAGGTGTCCCAACCGTTTGGGAGGGAGCTTGTCTCAGGCTTCCATCATTCACTGTTAGTCTCTTTCCTGTGGATTTAAGACCTTTCCAAAACAAACTTTGGCGAAGGTTTAATTCAGAGTGAAGATTTGCTTCTGGGGAGCAACAGAATTAGCAAAGGCTGGTTAATCGCCCAGAGCCGAGCTAGTTTTGATTCCCCCCACTAGGTGGGTTTTCTTGCAGATTTCCTAAGCACTGCGTCTTCTGGGCATGAGGAGGGCCCAGCCCAGAGAAGACCCTGCCTCACTGTTCAACGTTCTGGAGAGAAGTCTTGGGTGAAGAGTAGTAGAAACAAAAAGGAGGGGAACATGTTTGAGTTTCCACAAAACTACACTTCCAAGCAAACTTTGAATTAATATGTCACTCCCCTGGGTTCCAAATACTATGCATATTTTCCAGTCCTTGCTTATTTAAAGCAAGAAAGGAAGGGCATGCCAGAAAGTTTTACAAAGAATGAAAACACATTAATGACTCACGTGAACAATTACTGATTTTCTTAACATATAATTTCTTAATTACTGTCAACCAAAATAATTTGCATGATAATATTTTTCCCTCTCCCCCATCGGTGTCTAAGAGCCATAAAATAGTGATCAAAGAGCCTATTTGATCAATAGTAGGGAAATATAACTCTGTAATTCTCAGTGGGTTGATGGGACTCTGACACTGGATAGCCTTTAGAATAATCACCTCCAACACAATGGGCAAAATGAGCTTTCCAGTAAAACAAACAGCTTTGAAAAGAGCTTGGGGGCATTTTCTTTAGCTTGAATTCAAGGAGGAAATTGTGACTTTTATGAAACTTGCATAAATTTACATGTATCCTGTCAGAGTTTTAAAATTAGACAACATGCCTGAGTGCCCTGGAAATGAGTCTGCCATCCAGATTTAGAGTGCTTTTAGCTTTTTTAATTAAAGACATTTCACAAGCCAACCCCAGAGAAAGAAGAGAATTAAGCATTACATAAGAATGTAGCAAAGTTTGAGATTTAATGAGTGAATATTACCAATTTATAAAGGAGATAAAAGGTATGAAAGGAGCAGTTATTGGGAGCTCTTTGCAGTTTTTTTTAGATGTAAGAAATGGAAGAAGTGAAAAGGCCAGGCTGCCATTTGCTGTAGCCCTCGTTCTGGAACTGGTTCAGAGCTCGCAGAACTGACTGTGGGGCTGTGAGGCTTGTTAATGAGCACTCGTGGCAGTGAACTGGGATCATGGGTTTGTCACATGAATGTATATATATGTATGTATAAAACTCAGAAGATAGAAAACGAGGGTTGTTGCTGCCATGTGCTTGCGAGAAACCCAGAACAGTTAAAATCATCCTAGAGACCACATTTATTAGAATCAGTGCGAACCCTACAAATGCTCATTTTCGATTCTTTAATAACTGCTGATAGTAAAATATAGTTATTGAAAATTATTTTTAGCTACACATGTTATACCGTTTAAAAAACTTAGACTAAATACTGTCAGCCCGTGTTTGCTTTCCTAGCATGTTATTCATTTATTGAGAAATTCGGAATGTAAAACATCTGGGAATAACTTGGTGTGTGCGAAGTCATCTTTAAAATGTGTGTATTTCAGAACTTCTTTTGTGTATTTATTTAGAAATACAGGAAAATTCTGTAAACATGTTCTGGAATATATGTAGCATTTGAATATGAAAGAGCGAGTTGGCATAACTGAAAACCCAAATTTCATTTTCTATAAATGTTCCTCTGTTGGAGGAGTGGGTTTCTGAAATTAGAGAATTCAGATTGTGGTTAGCGATATTTATAGACAAGTATCTCTCTTTGCCCTGGACTGAACGTGTGAACCAGAAATGTCCATTCTGGCCCCTTCGGGGGTATGATGTGATGTTTATGTCTAAATGAAGGCGTTAGGTTAATTCAGCGTTTTCAGGCCTGAGTTGGAGCTGTATAAACCCCGTGGCGTAGGTATAACAGAGTGCCGCCAGAAGGGCTGGTCGCTCCCCAATTCTGTTCAACAATTAGTCCACGGATTTTATAGCCGGGCCCTTAAGGAACTGGCGCCGTCAGCACAGTCATGGTGATTGGGAAATGACCCAACAGAGAGCGGAGTCACAGAAGGGAAGTTCTTAATGATTCGTAATTTTCCCTTTTGGGAGAAATAGAAATAAGACCCAATATTACATAGCTCTTCTCAGTTCTTATAAATTTCACATATTGTAATCATTTTAGTAGCTTGAAAGCCTCAGGGCAGTTCCTCCTGCCCCATGTTCCCTAATCCTCTTCTTTTTCTGAAATAGAATTCTTTGTGATAAGAACAGAGCTCGCATAATTAAGTTGGTTGGTACAGTCCAGTGGACTAGACCCGATGAGCTCTGTAATCCTCCAAACACCACTTTCTTGAGACTCTAAAACCCATTCTTTGGAGGAGGTCCTTTAGAAGCTCACGGTTTTCCAGCTACGGGGCACTCTTGCTTTATTTTAACCCTCTAGGGCATGGGGTGGGGGCCTTTGAAAACCTCATCTCTTTACTTGTGCCTCACAGCCACTGTGATTCCCTCATTTGTGGGTTCGGCTCTGGATTTGATATGATACAAGGGCCATCATCAGAGGAATATTAAAATCAATGTGTTTTCTGTGGGCAAAATATTCCCTGGGTCTTGTGATGAACTGAAATGATAGAAAGGAGCTGAGAGCAAACCTTCTGGCAAGGAAATTAACTCAAAATTTAAACTAAAAACAACCCCCCCAAAACCCCTCAGTGTGAACAAGCCACAGAGATCTCCTATAACTGGAGCACGAGGTTAAATTTGTTCATCGACTAGGGTGTGAGTAAACTGAAAAGGACTCTATGCATGTATATATGGAACTGTGAAGACAGCAGCAGTTCCTTCAGGGCTGGTCAATTTTACACTCTGAATGATGGCTGAAGGAGGTACTGCGGGGAAGAGATCCCTCACTTGAATTTAAGGAGCAAACAAAACTGTGGACAGTCTGAACTAATGAATACTTTAATAGGTATTTTGTTACTTTCAAATATTTGTCTATCTGCTAACAAGTACTTTAATGAACACATAAGAGTTGTCCATTGCAAGTGGCATGAGCTGGTCAACATCAGTGGGCTAAAATCCTCAAAACAGTCTTCTCTTTTGAGCCAAACCCATTGAACCGGAGTCACTAGTTACCATCTATTTTCTTGAGAGTTTCGATGAGGTCTCTAGATCAAGGAAATACTGGAAACAAGCCAAACAGACGTGCCTCCGTGTTTAATTCTTTCCCTTGCCTGGACTTTCAACACACTGGGGCAAGTCTCCCACCCTGACCCCAGTATCTAGTATGTATGGCAGAACCACATGCTGGTGGATGACTCAGAGAAGACTGTTTTGAGGATTTTAGCCCATTGATGTTGACCAGCTCATGCCCCTTGCAATGGACAACTCTTATGTGTTCATTAAAGTACTTGTTAGCAGATAGACAAATATTTGAAAGTAACAAAATACCTATTAAAGTATTCATTAGTTCAGACTGTCCATAGTTTTGTTTGCTCCTTAAATTCAAGTGAGGGATCTCTTCCCCGCAGTACCTCCTTCAGCCATCATTCAGAGTGTAAAACTGACCAGCCCTGAAGGAACTGCTGCTGTCTTCACAGTTCCATATATACATGCATAGAGTTCTTTTCAGTTTACTCACACCAACTTGACCAAATAGCATATTTATACACACATGGGCAGGTCATTGCCACATTATTGAGGCATATTTTTATACCAGAAGAATGAAGTACTGAAAGAGGCTTAGGTATGTTCACACTGTTTGGCACACTTGTGTTGACAATAGCTTTGAACCTGGTGAGATTTTACATCTCACCTCTAAGGGAAGGCAGTCAGAGCAGGTGGTATTTACAGCCTGTTGGGATCGGTGGCATTGTGGGTGAAACAGTCTACAGAATACAAAGCCACTAATTTCATAGAGATGATACCTTTGGTTGGAGATGATGAGGGCTTTATGGGTAATTTTCACACCAGTGACCCCACTTCCCTTCTAAACTGTCACACTAGCATTTAGCTGGTAAACGTGATTCTCTTTGTCCCTCCAAGCGTCCTTTGAGTGGATGAAGGGCAATAATATGAGCCCATTATCACAAATGAAGAAATAGCATTATTGGAACTTGTGGAATAAAATGTGTTAATGGAAGAGTCTGGAATAAACCAGTTCCTGGTTCAGCCACTGCTGCTACTCTTGTGTTCTAGTGTTGGGATGTTTCTCCTGGCCCTTAAAAAGAAGCCGTCGCTTCAAGATTGTTGATGTCTACTCACCTTTGGGTAACAGATAATAGAGATTTAGGAAATTTGCCCCCAGCTTTTAAAAATGCCTGGTCTGTTTTCTTGTTCATTCTGTTGTTGTTGTTGTTAATTTACTTAACTTTACTGAGTTTTCTCGTCTTATACCCAAGAATAACACCTGTTTCCATAGTTGTCCTAAGGATTGGACAAGATGTGTGGGAAATGTTTAGCACCGTGCTCCTGGTATAGTAGTTTTTAAATAGGCCCAATAGTGGTTATGATCCAGATCACACAGAGCTGGGGCTGGTGGTGTGCCCTCTCCTGCTTCGTCTCCTCTGTGTCTTGGATAAAGGTGAGAGACTCCTTGGCATCCTCAGCAACACCCACACGAAGATACGGCAGATACTGATCTAAGTGTGTGCCCCCGCTGTATAAGCAGCTTCATGTTCAGGCCTCAGCTTCTTTAGCTTTAAAATGAGCGAGATAGGGACTTCCCTGGCAGTCCAGTGGTTAGGACTCTGAGCTTCCACTACAGGGGGCACAGGTTCGATCCCTGGTTGGGGAACTGAGATCCTGCAAGCCTCGCAGCATGGCCAAAAAGATAAAGTAAAATAAAATAAAATGAGTGAGATAACCCCCCTCAACACGGAGTGCCTTATTCATCCATCCATCCATTCTTCTTTTGGTTGGGGCTACCATTCATCAATTCAACAGATATATTTAGGGAGAACTTATTATGTATTATTGCATTAGACCTAGAGCCAAACTCAATGAATGAAACAGACATAAGTCCCCTGCCCTCCTGAAGACTAGGGTCTAAGGATGTGAATAGTAAGCAGATATATACATGGTCACACACATGCACGCATAACAGAATTACAGGCCACGATAAGAGCTACAAACACAAAAAGATTGCTGTCTAGATTAAATGAAATAATGTATGAGAAAATGCATCATAGGCTATAAAATGTAGACCTTCAGAGACTTAACTTTGACTAATGCAACACCTGCTGTCTGTGGCAGCCAGTGCTAGTGCACATGCTCAGTGCCTGAGGTTTAGTGGTGACACCACCACCCCTTTTTCTTTGAGGCTTATTTCAGAAAGGAGAGTGGAAGGGAACCTTTCTGTTGAGTTTATAATAGCAATTACAAGCTGATAAGGGCAAACCATTCATCAAACGATCGTACCTCCGGACTTTATCTCTTCAGGTCAAATGTTTCCTGATTGATATTGACTACCATATCTTAAGCAGCTTTGAACAGATAAGCAGCTAGAAAAGAAATTCCTTTGAAGGGATGTGACAAAATTATGTTTTCTGATTTTTTTTTTCTTTAAGGAGAGAGATTAACTTCTCATTGTTCTTCTTAAAGAGCACAAAAGCTACAAAAGTGTAGAAAATGCAAAAAAAATTTTCATGGGTAGATATTGAATGAGTTCCCACTGATGTAAATTATCATCTGTGTTGATGTTCTTTTCTTGTTCTGAAATTGTTTGGAAGGAACTTTCAAAATATTGAGAATGACCCTGTACCAAAGATACCTCGGAACAGACGATTACCCCAAGAAAAGATATCTTCTTGATTACTATGTATAAGTACCCTACTAGAAGCATTGCTGTAAACAAGTCTTGCAGGTTAAGTATAATTCATTTTCATAGAACATTATTTGTAGAAGCAGTGTTTTAAAGGTGAGGAAGGTAGGTTTCTGACCATGGGCCGGATACCCAGCTTTTAATTGAAATGACCATAAACGTAATTAGTCAACTATGTATTCAATTATAAAGTATATAATTACATTCTGAACTGTAAAAAGCTTCCTAAAGTATATATAAATCAATTAAACAGGGCAATACAGTAACCGATCACATAAAATTATATTTAATGAGATGTGTCATCTATCACAGTGTTTTCCACACAGTTCTTAACATCTTTGTGATTCATTTGTGCCTTATTTTTTGCTGCAACAAATATCACAGTAAAGGAACCTCTTTATTTTGGCCATAGAATTTAGTGACATTATTTTGAGCAGAGTGATACGGGTATCTTTAAAGAGAGTTTGGAGTGGGGAAGATTTGGGGGCATTTCTAATGCTTTTTGGAAAGGTAATCTGGATTTGTCTATCTACTTTTACTCGTTAAAAATTTCTCTACAACAAGCCTTGGGCATTTGTACTTAGGTTGTGGTCTTGCTACTGTATCCACAGTTGGTATACGTTGCCTTGAAATTAGCTAGATGACCTATGTTTGCTTGTGTACTTCCTGTGATAGATGCTAGATATTACAACAGAGGTGTAATTAGACAAACATGCTAAATACAAATCACTCTTGATCAAGTCCCTGCACGTTGAGAAGTATAGGTGGAACTAACTTACAACCATGTTGTGGGGCCTGTATTTACATAAATCCTTCAAGTTTCTTATGTATAATCAAGCAGGTCATTCCAAAGTAGGCTGACTTAGGGACAGTGGGATTGAAGCAAAGGAAAAGCATATTTGCACTTTTAACTTTGGCAAATTAGAAGGATTTCTAAAAGATTTTGATAAATATTTTCCAAAATGGCTTTCACTAAGTGGAGGTTCAAGCGGTGTTTGTATCTGGTGAAGGTACACCAAAGATGCTGGTCTTGCAAATTCTGACTTGTGCCTCAGAATGGATAATAAAGAAATATCTGAGTAACTTCGAAAGGGCTAAGCTTTCTAATAAGGTGGTGATACCACTCACTTCCCTCCTTTTCATCCCCTTCAATTAGGTCCACATCCCAAATGGCTTTTCCATAAGTGAAGTCAGACTCACGCTGGGTAGTTATACCCAATCCGTGTTGCAAGAAACAGAACCACAAAGAACAACCGACCAGGGCAGGACTGCCGGATGGGGTGACCTAAAGGCCTTCTCCTCCAGGTCATGGGAAGCTCACGTGGTTCTCTTGATCCCGCACTTTCCTGAATAATGTACTAGCACGTACTTTTGAGGACAGTCAGTTTGTTCATTTATCCGTATGTCCAACCGACGCGTGTTGATAACCAGCTCTGTCATGGTATGTAGCCCTGTGTAAGGCTGTGGGGCTACTACAATGAGCAGCACAGCACAGTGTTAACCTTTGAGGCGCACACGTGCTAGTGGAGGCTCCCTTGAATTAAACAGACACTTAAAATGTTATTTAAGTGCTGTGATAGAGCTAAGAGAATCCTCAGATTCAGCAGAAGAGAGGAAAATACTTATTATTTTTAAATTTCGATTATTCCCTTGAATATTTTACTGGAACTAATGTAACTGAGGGACTGGCAAGTTTTACAAGTGACTAATACATTAATCCCACTCTTCCCTTCTGCCTTGTGGGATTGTCAGTTGAGTCAGGGCTTAAAAATGGAACTTGATGAGATTTGTTCTAAAGATGTTGACTAATACCAGTTAAACCCCTAAACATCACACACAGATTGATTATGTCTTTTTCGCTCTTTTTAAAGACCCAGAGATGCACCTAGTTAATACCCTGCTCCATGTCCTTAGTAGAGAGCAGGCTGATTAAAGATTGTTTGCTAGCTGGAAATGAATAAATGAAGAATCACATGTCAGAACGGGCGTCGTCCGCCTGCAGAAGGAGCTGAACATGGGCTAGCGGGGAATGGTGAGAGGAGTCATTGTGAGCCCTTTTTCACCGAGGATGACACGTACAAATGTAGAGTTGTGTCACAGAGACAGGGAGCTGGGGTAAGGAGGCTCTTGGCGGGGTGGGCAGCCAGCTTCACCTCCGGCTGTGTCCCTAATACAGACTGAAAGAGCAGGGAAGGAAGCGGGGTCTGTGTGTCCTCTCTTCCTCCCTCTGTCTTTCCTATCCTGCCTGCCCCTCAAGCCCCTTCCTGCCACACGTCCTGCACCAGCCTCCTTGGATCCGTCTGTGTGGCTCGTGAAGGTCTCTGCCACGGTGATGCATTTGTCTCATGGAGATGGGGAAGAGGATAATGGTCCCTCCCTTGTGCTCTGTCCAGCTGGGCAATATGGGACTGTTTTCAGTTTCTTGACCTTGCTCTTCTCTCCCTTGATTGTAAACCTTCTGCATATGTCCTTCCTGGAAAAGAAAACCTGTCATCATCGTCTCACCCCTCAAACTGGCCAGCTTCTTCCGTCTTGCAGATCTCAGCTTAAACATCACTTCCTGAGACAGGTCTTCCCTGATGTTTCCATGCGTTCAGCACCCCCGCGGTGTTCTCAGAGCTTCTTCTCTTGCTTGTTGATAACACCTACCCACCCACTTTACCCTCTCCCTCTACTCTTCACGCCAGAACCTCAGCTTTGTGAGAGGAGGGCCAAGGGATGCCGTGGGAACCCCTGTGTGTAGCCTGCATATCCTCGGTAACCAGCATGTGTTGAAGGGATGTTTCAGTTCTGACTTGCAGCAAACAAACTCAATTCTGCTTCCCTAGAAAGCAAGAATCTCGTCTCATGAATCTTTGGTGACCCTCGTAAGGCTAAGTGGTGCCCAAGAAATGTTTGTTGAAAATAATTCTTAATTATGTTATTACCTTAGCTAGGCATGAGAGGAGTTTCCTTTAATGATGTGTGGGACAGCGAGAGGAATGAACGAGCTTGGGCCTGTTTCTTTCTTAGTTGGAAGGAGTTACATAAGCACAAAAACACTAGTTTATAGTATTGAATGAGCAATCGCCTGTGAAGTGTCTGCCAGTTGTCACTGCATTCTGCTTTACAGCCTCTCTTTTCCTTGGCCCTCATCTCAGGGAACAAAATCTATTCCTCAGTAGGGTCTTTGCGTAGGCTGCTCTGTACAGGCAGGTAGCACGGCGCCAAGAAATTGAACTCCAAAGATACATGAATCTGGGTTTCAGTCTCCACTCACGGTTACTCACCACCTTTGTGCTCCTGGGCAATTACTTACCCTCTCTAAGCCTCAGTTTTCTCATTTTTGAGTTGGCAGTAATGTTGCTACACACCTCAAGGGGATATTATAATCATCCCTCGGTATCCTCAGGGGATTGGTTCCAGGACTCCCTCTGATACCAAAATCAGAGGATGCTCAAGTCCCTTATATAAAATTATTATTTGCATATAACCTAAACAACCGCTCATATACTTTGAATCATCTGTAGATTGCTTTTAATGCCTAATACAATGTAAATGTTATGTAAATAGTTGCTGGCAGGTGGCAAATTCAAGTGTTGCTTTTTGGAGCTTTCTGAAGTTTTTTTTTTAATATATATTTTTGATCCGTGGTTGGTTGAACCTGAGGATCAAAAAGCACACAGATACGGTGGGCTGATTGTACACGAGGATTAAGTGAAGTGCTGCGCGTAATGCTCTCAGCACAGCACCTGGCATGAGACATTTGTTAGTGACCTGCAATATCTATCACTATTCGCCTCCATCAAGGGAGACCGACTAGCCTCCGTCTGCTCCCCAGAACTGTTTGTGGGTACACAGAGAGGCCTAGGATTTATCTGTCCAGAACATTCCAGAGCCACAGTGTTCTTGTCTCTTGTTTTTATTCTCTCCCTCCATCCCACCACCCAGCACTTGCGCTCCACGTACAGACCACTCTCAGTTCCAGGTGCGCCACACCCTAACTTACCTTGGTGGCTTTCCAAAAGCCAGATTTCTTTATTTGACACATTTTTAATCTCTGATAACAGCCTCTTTTTTCTTTCTGTTTAAGTCTATTATCCTCAATTTTTTCTAAATTGATTTCATAGGGAAGACATAATCTTTCATTGGAATTAAACAAAATGAGAATATATGGCCAAGAAATAGTGGGAAGACAGTTGTAGGATCTAAGACCCAGAAGCGCTGCTGCTGCTGAGGCTTCTGTGCTGTTTACTATGTGCCAGGCGCTCGTCTGAGCCCTGAATCATTTTCTCCGTTTTACAGAGGGTGGAACTAGTTGCCTGTGTGAACCATATAGTGGAAAGAATATGTAATTAGCCTACTTTGCCCTTAGGACTCCATCCTGATAGAAAATTATTTTTCTCCACTTAATATCCAACAAAAGAAGGAGATCACCTTGCCACAAGTTCTACCCTTGTTTAGTTGAAACATTTGACTCAGTTTATAGAAGTCTACATCTCTGTAGCTTGATCATGACATTGGAATGTCAAAGTAAAAAAGAAGAGGGGAGAACACTATGAAATGAAATCTACGTTTACTGGTAAGAAGCACAGAGCATTTGGCATCAGCAGAAAGCTTAGTCTTTGATGTAGAAAATAGAAGAGTTCTCGCTGTTTCCATTTGGGTCAGAGAAAGAGATGATGGCTCTCTGATAAGGTTAGTGGGTTCCAACGCTGGATGTAATCATCAACGAGCCACAAGTTGTCCTGCCCTGAGGATATGCAAGTGTGAAATCCACACGTCAGGAAAAATGTAGTCAGTGAGGAACCGCACAACGGGAAAAGCAGAAAATACTTAATAAGACAAGTCCCAGTTATCCTGTGAGCGAGACTTTGTTATAAGATGAGACCACTTATTTATGTGAGTCAGGGGCTGATGACGGATGGTAGAAGAGACAGAAGTGTGGATGAGTGATTTTTGGTGAATCTTCTTTTTTTTTTAATTTATTTTTTATTGAAGTGTAGTTGAATTACAATGTTGTTTTAATTACTGCTGTACAGCAAAGTGACTCAGTTATACATACATATACATTCTATTTCATGTTCTTTTCCATTATGGTCTATCACAGGGTATTGAATACAGTTCCCTGTGCTCTACAGTAGGACCTTGTTGTTTATCCATTGTATATATTACCGGTTTTGGTGAATCTTCTTGCCTCCAGACATACAGAAGCCAACAGCCTGCAGTGTCCCTATTCTGGACAGCTGCCTAAGGAGAAAATGTTTTATTTTAGGTATGGCAACATCCTCAGTTTCAAACAGTTTTTTCCCCTGTTTTCGAAAACATTCACATGATTAATACCTCTTGCATGTATTCAACAAAAGTTGCCTAGCAACCATCAAGAAGCATTTTTTGGAGTGCAAAGGGTCTAAAAATGAATGAAGAGCAAAAACAGTTGAAGTTACAGCTGAGATGACCAGGTTTCTGATAGCAGTTTCAAAGCAGACCCCCCAGGAATCAGGCCAGGCATCCCTTAAGAGTAACAAGATCTGATCTGGCATCCTTAGAGACCCACTGAAATGTCCTGTTCGTGTTGGACGCATGCAGAGAGGGAATATGTAGATACAAGAGGAACCTCTAAGTGTAGCTTGATCCACTGCTTTGCTTTCAGGCAGGACTGCCTCCTACCTAATCCCACATGGATGTGTAGGTAACGGGGTTTTGGAAAACACTTAAGAAGAAGGATTATTATAACACCTCCTCTGGTAACCCACTTCGGAATCTTGCAGCCTTTGGACTGAGACCACTAGGTAAAGAACGTGGGTTAATCCAGGAATTAACCTCTTTTCTTTGGGTTACTGATTTATACTAATGGTTGGCTTTCACAGTCATACCTTATTCTAAATGAAAAGAACCTAAGGGATCTTCTAGATCAGAGGTCACAAACACGGGTGCCCAGAGGTGTCAGCAGAGAACCTTGAGGGAGGAGGGCCAGTGGGGCCTATGAGAAATCAGGAAACAGTAGATACCCATGGTCTGTAAAAAGCAGCAGCTACTTTTCAGCTCCAGTCTTTTGTTGTGTTGTAGGAATATGAGCCCAGAGTTCTCAGATCTCTCAACTCTTTAAGAAAAGCCAGACGTATCAATTTTTATGTGAAAAATCTCATGATTTTCAACTGATGACAATAATAATTTTTAAGAAGTCTTCAAACTAAATAAACTATGCTACCAAGGCAGATTTAGTCCATGAACCAATCTTGTTTAATGAACCTGTAATGTTATAGATGAGGGAACTGAGGCCTGGTGAGTGAGGAGACTTACTCAAATTCAGTGACTATGTGAACTCCTTAAAGTGGGGAACGGTGCTGTCTTCTCTGTTTTATTCCCAGCTGGACTAGCACAGGGTCAGGCATATGATGGCAACTCCATAAGTATGTATCGAATCAACAAATATGAGGTGTTAGAGGCAAAACCAGGACTTGGTGAGTAAGAAATCAGGACCTTAAATACTTTCTCTTAAATGACTTTATTTTCCTTCTAAGTGACCTTCACTAGCTTCTGTTTAGATAGAACTTGCTCTTTTGCCAGGTTGTGGCTTGTTTAAGGCGGTATTTGATTAATAGGAATGTTCTAGTGAAAATGCCAAAGGAAAAGCCCTGGATTCTATCTGGGGTTCAGCCTTCCCATAGATTTGTCTATACTGGGACTCCTACAAACAATAGGTTTTCTTGGCCTACCATATTCAATTCCATTCAGATTTTTAAATTTTTTATTTTTATTTTTTGGCCGCATCATGCAGCACACGGGATCTTAGTTCCCCAACCAGGGATGGAACCCACGCCTCCTGCAGTGGAGGCGTGGAGTGTTAACTACTGGACCGCCAGGGAGGTCCCCAATTCCATTCAACTTTCTGTCTATTAATTGAGCTCCTACAGTGTGCAGAGGCCTCTGTATGGTGATTTCAAGACACAGGGGATTCAGAGGAGCTGGCGGCCGGCGGGTGGGGGTGGGATTTCAATGATTAACTTAGAGAATGAAGATACTTGGCATATAGTCTCTTCTTTAAAAAATGTTTCACCCTATTTAGGCGATACACTACCGTGTGGCGGTTTCCTTTCTTCACTTTTTGTTTTGAGATTTCACGTTGCCCCAAACATAGAATCAGTTATCACCAAGACATGTTCTCCTCTTTTAACAACCTCTGGTTACTGGCTCTCTATTGGAAGGCTCTGCGCAAGTGGACAGCTGTCAGCCTCCAAGGAGGTACACCAGCTGCCAAGCGGTCCTCCAGCTTTGATCGCACTTACTCTTTCTTCTTGGGTGCTCACCTCTATGCTGAGGGTGCAGGTGTTCCCAGTGTGCCAGTAACTCACCCACGAGAGAACTACTGGCCTCTTGAAATGCTTGATGTATTACTTCCATGTGTCTGTGCGTATAATAGTAATAATAATGGCGTCCACCATTTATCGGTGTTTTCTAGATACCAGATAATGTGCTAGTCATGTTGCCTCATTTTATCTCACTCGTAGTCTTTCTCAGTCATAATCTTTCAATCCCTTTTTGATAAATGGGCAAATTCAACCCCAGAGAGATGGACTTGCCCAGGGTCACACGGTTGTTTGGTTTGTGAATTTTATGAAGAACTACCTGCTCTCCAAGGCTCTGCCTTCTTTATGAAACTTGGGTCTGCAGCAGCAATTTTACCAACTTCACAAGCCTTCTGGAGTGAAAGGTGTATCTTTTTTCAGAAGCCAACTCTAAGGGACATTTTAAACAAAGCGGATGGCGATTTTGAATGAGACTGTTTAATTTCAGAACAGTGTCCTTTGCTGCCAAAGGTAATCAGATGTAATGTCATCTTGCAACCTCTCTGCATGTGTGACTTCATAAAACTGGTGTAGCAGTTTATTATTATAAAATTAGTATTGCATAGAACAAACCAGGGATGCAAGCCAGACGAAATAGACAATGAATAGTTATATAAGGTTTTGGAAGCACATGTAGTAGAACACAAGCTCACTGTATTTTCTTCTCAATTGTCTGCCGTTTGTTAATGTTTCCTTTCAACATGATTGCATCTCAGTTTAATAGCACTTGCCATCTCAGGCTTTATGGTGCCAGGCCCGACATAGTTACATCCCCTCTGTGCTAAAAATATTGCATGTATATATTCAACCGCAACCCGACATGTTTAGCTAATGGGTTACTCAGGAGCTATGCGCTTATATAATTAAGTGATGTATGTAATTTTGTGTTAACACATTTGCAATGTGTGTTTCCCTGGTGATTGCAATGCTTTATTCTGTGTAAAGTGTGACATTTTAATTCCCGCTGAACAATTTCCTACCTTGATTTGCCTTGTTTTTGTGGCAGGGGATTATTTTGCAATCAAAATAAAAGCATTATTTATGAAATTTCTAGGCTATCCCATTACTGGGAACTTTTAACTGCAGATCAATCTCCTATTTTATTGATCTTTGTTGAAAATCTTTATTAGAATTTAAATTTAATCTCTACATTATAGATTTGCCCAGACTTTGGCCTGCAGGAACATTTTTTTAGGTAGCTTTGCAGGGATGGGTTTTCTTAAAAAAGTAATTCTCACCAGACAGTCTGCCATCTTCCCCAAGGAACTTTGTTTCTCTTAGGTGTTGCTGTCTTTTCCCCTGTTTAGGTTCTCCAATAGGGCCAGCATCATCCCCTGGGCTTGGAGGGTCTTGGCAAAACAAGTCAGATTTATAGATTCACAGACAAGGCAGGTCTCTGTTAAGCATTTAACTGGTTGACAATTGCTGGGTCTCAGAATTACATAGTGGGAAATAAAATGTGGACGTGTATTTTCCCCCCTTACTAATGGCAACCAAGGGAAGGTACTACAGACAGGAAGGTGAACCACCAAGGACAGCCCAGCCACCTTGCCGTCTTCAGAGGTATTTCTTTTCTCTAGTGGAATCAGCAGTCAGTGCAGTTTAATAAACATTTACTAGACTCTCACTAAGTGCCAGACACTGCTTTCAAAACATGATACAGAGAGCCTGCAAAGTTTTATTGTTCACCTACTATGATGATGCCACAGTGACTAAGACAGACATCATCCCTTTAGAGTCTGGTGAGGAGAGAGACTCACAGAGGATTTCAATACAGGGTGCTAGGTGCTAGGGTAGAAGCCTACTGGATACAGAAGTTACAGACAGAGAGTTCCTCCCCCAGCTGGGGTTGTGGGAGAATAAGGAAGTTTTTTGGGGGATGCAATTCCCAGTGCGAGTCTGGGGAACAATTACAAGTTGGGGCAGGAGGGAAAATGGTGAAAAAGGAAGGGTATCGTCGGAGACAGCCGGGGAGCTCGGGCACACAGGTGCGGAGCCATGTGAAGAGCTTGGGACCTCTAGGGTATTTGTTACTATTGGAAGGTACCGAGGACACCCCGCAGCAAGGTGGGCAGTGGTCCGTTGCTCCCAGAAGTCTTGAATTCCCAAAGCCTTTCCGCACATGAGGAGGCCCCTTCGGTTTTCCGCCCAGCCCAGCAAAAGCAAGCAGGTGGCAGGCACCGTCGCCAAGTGCCAAGTGTTGCCACGATGGCTTCGTGAGTATTTTCCTCTTAGTCCCTCCCATCTTGGTCTGAGCAAACAGCTGGGAGTGTGGTGCACAGAAGTCCCGCCAGAAGGACCCACGGTCCGTGCGCTCCAAGTGAGCTTTCTCCGTTGTGTGTTTTGGCATTTGAACACAGCGGGAATGTCCTTGTCAGCTCCCATTTGACTTTATTAATTGCAGTTCCTTGGAAAGTGTGTTTTAGTTACATGGTCTTGGGATGACGGAGCTTGCCCTGCAGAGACCCAAGAGGAGGTATTCGGGGCCCATTGCAAAGCCGTCTGTTGCCAAGGCACTGCTGCTAATCCCCTGCAGCCAACAGACACCAGTGTGACTCTGGGCAATTGGCAGACTCTCTGGGCCTCCCTTTCCTGATGTGTAGAATAAGGGTTTGGGCTAGATGGTGTCTGAGGGTCTCCTTACTCTCTGGAATTTCATCATTCTTTAAATTACTCAAGTGAAGAAGCCTACCGTCCTCACAGCTCCTAGCGGCGATCTTTGGTTCCAAATCCAGTAGAAAAGCCACAAACCACTTTCTGCACTTCACGTCTTGTCATGATTTTCTGGCTCCATATTTTAGGAGGCCGTCTACACTGGCACTCAAATCTAGATTTTAATTTTTTAAGGTACAAAGGGAATTGCTAAGCCCCTGACTGTTCCTCGAATAGATGGTGGTATGGATCAAATAATCCACTTCATTAGTGTCGCCAGAGGCTGTCACCTAGCAGCTCTGTGTCCTTTCCAGGCCCCGCCTCCACTTCCCAGAGCCCTGAGGCTGTGGTTAATAATGTCAAAAGAATGTTTTAAAATTGCTCTTCTGTTGATTCCGAAGAGTCAGAGCCCTCACGTGGTTAAGAGTCCTGGGCTAGGAGTCAAATTCTAAATATAATTCCAGTCTCTGTGAACGTCTTCGTTCTTCACTCTCTCACCATTTTTTTGATGTTTCAGTTTTCTCATCCGCATCAGTTTTCTCATCTGCAAAATAGGCATAAGATCCCTTGCGCCACAGAAATATTTGCAAATGGCTTTGTTGTACGCAAGGATTGGCATTAAATTGGGGCCGAGTATCATTTTTCATTCCATAATGGGACTTAAACAAAAGCCCTTTTGAGTGTGCACCTTGTGTGAGCTCCCTGTGCTTAAATGCGGATGAATTTCAGAGGTCAGCAGACACCGCCCCCTTTCTTCATTATATTTTTTTAAAGCTAAACAAGGCTAACTAGGGAATTCATTTTGGAATAAAAAGACATGAAAGAAAGGGTATTTCAGCTTGCACAATAGTACAAAAAAGAACAAGAATCATCATGTTTGCTAAAGAACTCACAGCTGTTTAATTTTGTAGTAAAATTACTTTAAGAACTTTGCAAATTCAAAGACAAAACCAAACAACTGTTGTCGCAACACTGAACTTCCACGTGTGAGTGGAAAAGCCAAGTTAAGATTAATCTGCCCCCAACCTCATATTAAAAATACAGAGCATTTTTGTTAATGCTGGTTGGAGGAGCGGCTTTTATCTAAAGAGAAGACACATAAAAGAGGGAAATGGTACATTTACTGGTAATAAGATGAAAAATAGTTTATGTTCTCATGTACTTTGCCCCCAGCTCTTTCTTAAGCTCCTCAGTCTGTTTTAATACCAGGTTTGTTTGCTTTTTGGGGATGGGCCTGTTAGGCAGGAAATTGTTGAAAGGCCTACAGCAGAATTTTTATTTAAATGCTGTTTTTTAAAATTAAAATTAAATACCAAATTGGGTAACCAATTATTAGATTTGGAGTTCAGATTTTTATAAAATTTTATTTTTAGGCAATAAGGCTAAGTTCTGTACTTAAACTTCTATAAATTCTGCGTTTCCATATGTTGCCTATTGTCAGGAACAAATAAACTGTTCCTTATTTAAAAAGAAAAAAAAAGTGGTTTTCTTCCATATTAGGGAATTATTCAGACTTCTTTCCTTGGTTCTTATAATTCCAAACTAGTTGGAACATCAGTCTATTTTTGGTTATGAAGAAACTTTGAAAATGTAGGCATGATTTTTTTTCAGGTTCTAAATCTCCTAAAAATCAGTTTGCCACATATATAACAGTTATGGTTGTAAATACAGGGAAGTCATTGTATTCCAGCAAGACAGAGTTCTAATTTCCATATTACTAGCCCTCCCCCCTCCCCCCTCCCTCTCCACATAGGAGGGCTGCTCAATGTAAATTCTAAAACATATAAAACAACATAAGGTTGTGATTTGTGACTGTTTCTGTCAAGGCTGAATGTTCTTACCTGTATTTGATTAAACTCTCTTGTTAGTTTCTGGTTTTTTAATGGTCATCCCACCACATCACATAGATTGACCACAAGAGGGCAACCGAGAGTTTCCTTTCAGCTAACAAAGCCAGAAATGGTTTTAATATCAGCTAAGTGTTTTAACTTGCTAAGGATTTATTTCCCCGCCTTCCAATTGCCACACATGCAGCCTCCGAGTTTCCACTAACAGCGAATAATAATCCAAATAAAGTTCTTCTGAGGGAAAATATAGACAGACTGGTGCAGACAAGAGCTTTTGCCCAAATAAGGATCCCTTTTGTGGAGACCCCACGTGTTAGATAACCATCAACTGACAGTTGGTCATGAGTTAATAATGTTGGATGCTGAAATATGCATGCCATGTGCTATAAAAGAGTTTGGAGGACAAAGACAAATACTGCTATAGTTAGATATCAAAAGCATACCAGAGGTGTGCAGACTGCTTCTCTGGATGTAGGTTGAACCTGCCAAATAATTTCATAAAAATTATTGTTATAAGTATTATACAGTAGAATGAATAATAGTCATTGCACGTTTCTGTTGATGTTGCGGGGATTTTGGTCTTAATCTCGCTGCATGTTACTGCCTTAAATGCTATAGCAACTCTTGCCTTCTAAGAAGAGAAAATATTTCCTAAGCTTATTTCTACTGCTACCATTGCTGTTCTTTTATTTTTATAATGAGAGCCCTAAAAAGGGGGTAAGGGGCAGGGGGTACCATAAAAGAATCCAGGCAGGTGTGTAGCCCTTTGATTGGCATGTTATATTTGGAGAACCCTTAATGTCTAGGTATGTTTCTATGTTGCTGCTGCCACAGGAATCAAAAGGTGAGGAGGTGGAGGGGGACAGGCTTTGATTCAGCAACTGTGACAAGTTATTTGGGAAGTTGAGACATGGGGCCAACTGAGCAGCCATATTCTCGGAGTGATGCCCCCTGGTCTTTTTGGTGCTAAGATTGGGAAAAGGATGTATCTCCTCTCCTGCCCCCTAGAGTTCAAACTTTTTTGTTCTGTCAGCTTTTCTGGGCTTGATGGAGCTCCTGTCTTCAATGAACAGTCTCCCTTTATGTCATATTAAACCATGGGACTTCAAGCACCTTGGCAAAGCTGTGAAGGCTGTGCCCTTGCCTTTGGACCTGGCTGTATCAAACCTCTCTACTTACTTGCAGATGAAAACTCCAAAAAGAAAAACACACGCAGACCATGAACTTATTCAACAATTTGTGGTGTAGAAGCTTCTACTTTTCCAGTGAGCCAAAATCACTCAGAATCGATTTTCTCTTATTCAGTTCGCAAATGACTTACCTTATGCCCAGCCCATGCTGGTAGCAGGAGAGAATAACAAGTAAAATAAAAAATTAGACAGCTCTTTTTCTCACTTTCTTCCCTACCCCCCACCCAACTCCCCAAGTCTGTTGTCAAGGCTTAAAATTTGCTTTGACATCTTAGTTAAGGAAGTTAATGAAATAACATCTTCATCGGGGCCATGTGGTTACTTTGAATCAATGATTACCAGATTTGAATTTTACGAAGGAGACACCTCAGCTTTGGCAAAATTTTCAGATACTAACATCTATGCATGACTACCCTGCAAAACAGTGAATAAAACTCTAAATTGTATTGAAAGTTTGACTCATGATTTTTGCTGACTATTTTAGCTTCAGATGTTAGTCTTGTTCTGTCTGCACTTTAACACACATTTCTAAGGACCTATATCTATAATCGTAACGTTGAACTGTTGACTAAACCAGCATCACCCAAGGGAAAGATACCGCAAGCCATGTGTAACTTAAAATTTTCCAATAACCCCATTTTAAAAGGTAAAAAGAAACAGGTAGAATTAATTTTAATAACATTTAATTTAATGCAGTATGTCCAAAATATTTCAGTATGTAATCAATATAACATGTTATTAATGAGCTATTTCATATTTTTTGTATTGTCTTGGAAATCCAGTGTGTGTTTTACACTTACAGCACACCTCAATTTGGACTAGACATCTTTTTTTTTTTTTTTTAATATTTATTTATTTGGCTGCGTCCAGTCTTAGTTGCAGCACGCGGGATCTTCGTTGTGGAGCGGGGGCTCTCTAGTTGTGTCGTGCGGCTCAGTAGTTGCGGTGCGCACGGGCATGGCATGTGGGATCTTAGTTGCCCGGCCAGAGATCAAACCCGCGTCCCCTGCATTGAAAGGCAGATTCTCAACCACTGGACTGCCAGGGAAGTCCTTGGACTAGACATCTTTTAAGTGCTCGCGAGCCCCATGTGGCTAGTGCTTGCCATATTGGACAGAGCAACTCTAAACAGTCCTAGAAATGTTTTGGCTTTCACTGAAATAAGTGGGAATAAATTCTAACATCTTCTGTGTGTTCTCTATCTTCATCATAAGATTCCTATCTGTATCTGTCCGCTGTTTCCCCACAGTGTGACACACTCTCACTCCCGGGAGCTGAGCTCCCTAGCTTGCCCTGCTGGGGTTATAACGAGCTGACCTTACTTAATATACCACCAGCCCCTTTCTCTTCTCCTTTTGGACCCTCACTCTACCCTGCTGCAACACACACTCTTCTCTGCCACCTGTGAGTTCCTTGGTACCACAGTAGAGCTTTTAAAGTCGTTTTCCAGTATTGTGGCTCGCAGCTCATAGAGGAGGAACGGATGAGAGGGATTTACCTGAGCAAAGAAGAATGTCTCAAAGTCTCAGACAAACAGGAACAGTCATCTTTTTACTTCTAAGTAAGAGACTATGCTACTTCTTCTTCTTCTTCTTCTTTTTTTTTTTTTTTTTTTTTTTGGCTGCACCTCGTGGCTTGCGGGATCTTAGTTCCCTGACCAGGGATTGAACCTGCGCCCTCAGCAGTGAAAGCACTGCATCCTAACCAGTGGTTCTCCAGGGAATTCCCTGGGACTATCCTACTTCTTAAATTATTCTTTCTGAAAGGTAGAAAAACATGAAGAGAGTGAAAAATCCCCTTTAAGTACAAATTCCTTTTGGGATCTTTTTAAAAAGAAATCGGGAACCTATTACTTGATGATCTTTTACTTTTTACTCTTCTGTATGTGTTTGAAAAAGTGAAAAGTCTCATACTATATTAGTCCAAGTCTGTAGTAAGTTAAATATCTCCATGTTAATCCACATATATACACACACAAAAAAGTCTCTTTTACTTACTTCCAATGTTTTCTTTAGAGATGCAGCAAATCAGTTATCCTCAGTGTTGAAAATGGAATATCTCATTTCCAAACCTGGAGAAATGGCTGAACAAGAATGTTCTATTTATACACGAGTTTAAGAACTGTTCTGATATTTACTGATCCTCGCAAGGTTATTCAATACAAAAATGTGGCTTGCGCTTCTGTGCTGTCACGTACAATAGTAACACCATAGAACATATCAATCATGGACTAGAATAAACAGGTTTATTGATTATAACAAAAAAAGAGAGAGACAAAAATTAATTCTCTATGTTTACGAGGTCCTATCTTTTTTTTTTTTTTTTGGCTGTGTTGAGTCTTCGTTGCCACGAGCCGGCTTTCTCTAGTTGCGGTGAGTGGGGGCTACTCTTTGTTGCAGAGCACGGGCTCTAGGCGTGCGGGCTTCAGTAGTTGCGGCTCATGTGCTCTAGAGCGCAGGCTCAGTAGTTGTGGCTCGTGGGCTTAGTTGCTCCGCGGCATGTGGGATCTTCCTGGACCAGGGCTCGAACCCGTGTCCGTCCCCTGCATTGGCAGGCGGACACGGCGCCACCAGGGAAGCCCAAGAGGTCCTATCTTTATAAACTTCATAAATTACAGAAATCAAAATGTCCTTAAAAAATCATTTCCAAAGTGGATCCTTAAATAGCCTAAGAAAAAAAAAAGACAAGAATCTTAAGTTAATGTTCCATTGGTATTGTAGATAATCATACTAAGAAAAACGAAATCTGTGTATACTGAATAGTTTTCAAAAAATGGAAACATTGAGTTATTTCAAAATCTTAAGAAAGAGTACATAGTGAGCATTGAGACGACACGCTTGTTCTAATTGTAGGAGTTTTGATGCAGGTTTTCTTTTTTTTCCTCAACATCCAGCATGATCTTCATTAATTGAGGAGCCTGGGGCTTGGAAATGGCTGGTGGGTACCTGGCATCTGGGGAGATGAACAGCAGGAGAAATGAGTTGCCAGGTAGATGGGAAAGTGAAGTTCGAGCCACGATAGCGTTTTAGAGTCCATTTATTGGTTTGGCTGGGTTTGCGACTTCTCGACAAGACTTGGCAGCTGGGGAGGAAATTGACCCTTTGCGCGCAGCCTGAGCACCTACACAGTGCTGCCTCCTGTACCTTAAGATCCAAGCCAAGCCCTCAGGTGTCCATGCTGCCCTGATGTCTCTTTACAAAATATTTGGGATTCTAAGGCCAGAGTCTTTCCACAGGCTCCTGAGGCCATGGCCTATAGACTTCATTACCCCAAAAGACGAATAAGCATTTGCAGAGCAGCTATGAGCCACCAAGGTCCTGAAGGGGATCTTTCATCTGAGATGGTTGAAAGGATACTGTGAGTAGCCAGAACAGACCAAAGTTTGAAAGGCCTGCTGGCACTGACGTCAGTCTCCTTCCCTTTTTCCAGAACTCTCTCCTTAAAGAGTCAATCCTCTGAAAACCCAGAATCTCTCCTCACTCTAGACCTCAATTTAGCTCCCCGATTTCCCTCTTACTCTGCAAGTGGTAGTGAAAAGCCATCTATAATCCCTTTCTTCTTTGCCAGCGCCCTTTTAGACAAGCCTATCATGGACTTCTGGAGCATTTCTGAATTCCTTTGGAATTCCCTACATCATTTTGAAATAATATAAGATAACATTTGGCCATTTAAATTTGTCTCCCTCCTCAAGACACGGAGGGGAAATAAAGATAGAGATCTGCCCATCACTGCTGGTAAAACCTGCCTAAAAAAGAGGTTTGATTGTGTATTAATGGCAAGAACGCATGTAGTCACAGGCTTTCAAACCAATTAGCAATACAGATGAGCTAGCAAGTCAAGTTCCATTTATAGGCTGGGGGAAGGGGAGAAGTAAAATAATCTGTGTTGTTAAGTGTTTCTGAGAAATGAAGACCTCCAGGGCAGAGAGAAGGCGGATCAGGAAATAGCTATGCAAATCACATGCCTATGAAATTACTAAGACTTTGATCAGAGGCATTAACAACTGCTCCAGCATTCGCAAGTAGGAAACAAGGAGTGAGTAAGACAGGGCATATTTGGAAGGCATTACAAAAGTGTTTACTTGCATGGTTTGTTGAGCAGTCAGTGAAGTCCACGGCTGTTTTGGACTTAAGTTGCCTGACCAGTCCAGGTATGACAAATGCAGTGATACATTCCACTCTCATTAGTGACTCTTGGGGATCTCAGTGACAAAGAGCCCAAGTGGCTTGACCTCATATAAAGCCTGCTTCATTTTTTTTCCCCCCACACTCTTTCTAATAACACTATACCGCTCACCCTTCCACAGGTGGTAGGAGAGGACCTGGATTCAGTGAGAGCATAGTTCATTGGAAATGCTAAATTGTAGTTAATAGGCACGGTGGTTGAACCCACATCAAGGTATGGCTTGGGCTAAAGCAACCTTGGAAACTCAAAGCAGCCATGACATCCAGAGGAGTGAGTGTGACCATTCCCCTGAGGCACACCCCTTGGTCCCTGTTCAGGGCTGCCTCGTCTTGGTGGCATTTGAGAGTGAGGGCATTTGAGGCTGGCTCTGGTCTCAGCTTGCAAGTCTGGACTCATCTTTTTAATGCCTTTATTTGAGGGAAAAAATTACTCTTAAAAAGGAAACTGTCAGAACAATGACAGAAAATGATAACACTCTTGCAGCTTTTTTTTAAACTGTGCCTATTGCTTTAAAGTCATCATTTAAGTTAGCAAGCCCCTCAGGATGGAATTGTGCTTGTTAATAGCCCGGTGTGTTCATCTCTCAGACAGCACAGTTGCTTCTCAAACATTTCTGCTGGGTGTGGGAAATTATTTATAGGCGAACAGAATAAAAGTAAACTTGCGTGTTCTTAAATCTATATGTAATTGATGCTCTGTGAATTCATGGAAAGATTCAACCAATTATCAGACGCTGAGTACCAGCGGCTGCAGTTTTCTGGCCTTGCTCTGTGAGGTGTGGAGCGGGGAGTATATGGAACGTAACCGTGGATTTGAAATAAAAATTTCAGGGAATCATTTATGAATTTAAAAGTAAGAAAGTTGGCTTTAAGTTAAAGCCAACATGAGAGCTGAGAGCTTCTGTTTTTCTTTTCTTTTTTTCCAAGTATTTGAAAACTGAAATTCTGTAAGAGATTATCTGTGAAATGCCTTTCTTTTATTACACCCATAAATTTCAGGAGTGGCTTTGATCAAGCCTTCTGCCATTCTCGGTTTCTAAATCTTTTACTCATACGTTAATAACTTTAAAAACACTCATCCTATTTTTGTTGTAGTGCAAGAGGAAGTTTCTAAAGAGTCGAAAGGGAAACATTGAAAATAGAACACAATAAATGATAACTAAATTAGGATAGGTTTGTTTTTTTTTTTTCTTCCCCCAGCAGGAGCAGTGCTCCATGCTGAAACTTGCCAGAGTATTTTAAGATTATTGTCTGTAAAGACAATGTACCAAAGAATTGAGATGCTCAGAGGAAAGGCATTAAAGAAATGCAAAGTATTATCAGTAATGCACACTATGCATAGAACAATGTTTGCCAGTCCATAATACTTCAATCGGTGTCGTTTAGTTTCCTGACTTGTGTTTAGTGTTTAACACACACACACACACACACAACTTGCAAATCAAATGAGTTGACGCTCTGCCAGCTTCCTCTAGACATTGACCCTGGGGGTCAAACTCTTAGGAAAATGATGCCTGGTTTTCCATTCCCCTAATTCCAGCCCCTACCAACAAGCAAGTCCTATCTCTGAGTGGAAGCTCACAAAGAATTTCTCGAGAGAACATGTTGCTGTGCTGGCAACAAAATCCTCTCTGCAAAACGAGAAGAAAGAGTTGTTAACTGATGAGTCAATCCAGCTTTTATAGCAGTTTATCTTCATGGCATTTCCAAGAGCATAAATGTTATAAAAAAAAAAAGAGAGACGGTCATGACAGGAAGAACACAGTAGGAAAAAAACAGGAACATTTAAGCCAAAAGCAATTTACTTTGCCAGTAACTGGTTACATTTCCTTTGTTTTATTATTATTATTGCAAGATGAAAGTTTCCCACACCTGTGCTGCCCTGACACATACCTTGTCAGAACCCACAGTGAAGTAAATACGTACGTGAACGCCTGCAACTCTGAGCTTCTAGACTCTTTAAGAAAAACAAAGCAAAACACAAAGCATGTTTTGCTATACTGTTTAAAAAAAAAAAGACTGTGATTCAGTAATAGTTGAAGGAGTTTTTAAGAAAAGGAAAAAACAAAACAAAACACATGGGTCAGATGTCAAAGTAGCCTGGGGCACTGGGGGGTGCCGATTCTCCTGGGATTAACACCTATAGAAATAGCGGTGACGTCACAATGGTGAATACTTGTTAATTTCATGGCGCTGAGTAAGAGGAACAGATGGGCAGTCAGAGAGGGAAGATTTTTTTTTTTTAAAACCACAGAGATCTTTCACCGATTAGGCAGAAGAGTCAGTCAGTGGCTCAGGGCAAGGGGGTAATGTACTTTGGTGCTCTAAGTTTTATTGGAACTCTGTGACTTAACTGGTGGGGACCCTGCTCGCCCTCAGGGCTAGTAGGATACTGTCTGATGCCTGAGATGGGCTGCAGCGCCCTCGTGCTGTGTGGTATTTGAGAGTGTTTTCATTTGGGGAAAGCTCCCTGGAGACCGCCAGCCGAAGTTAATAATATAAATACCTCATTATGAGACACAGTGTGTGTGTCCTCTGTTAGAGAGAAGTTCCTTAAAGCAGGGGCTCTGGATAATGTCCAGTTGCCTGGGTTGGAAGCCTTCTGCTACCAGTAACCAGCGGTATGACCTAAGACAAAAGTACTTTCACTCTATCTCAGTTACCTGGTCTGTAAAATGGGGATAATACTTGTGCCTTCCTGTTGGCTTGTTTTGAGTTTTAAATGAGTTACTGTATGCAGAGTGCTGACTGGCAAGAAAAAGTGCTCCGTAAGCATCAGCTATTAGTATTATTTGTGAATAATACTGAAAACATTCGTGCAAAGAGCTTTGACTGAACTATCTGAGCCAGGCCAGGGTTGGCCAGTGGCTATACACACATATCAAAGTAACTGTGCATTTATTGCTTCACACTAAAATACACTACATGTATTTTTTTGAAGTAGAACTCACCAGAACCAGTTATGCTATCAGTAAATGTATTGCTGGCTTCCAAGAATGGCTTTGTTGGTAGAGACTGCTCTCATCTAAAGCACGGGAGCTGGTGTGCTTCTGGAGTTTTAGGATTTGGGTTCTCTCAGGAAGTGTGCGGCCCTTAGCTGTCAAGGAGAGGGCAGGTTTAGGTTGGTCCAGGGCAGCTAGGAGGAGGTGGGGAAGAGTTAAAGGCCAGAGCCACGCCCCCCTGACCCCACCACACCATAGAGCATTTGCTTTCATTCACCCGCCTAGCAAATGATTTGTCTTCTTGACCCTGTAGGAAAAAAATGTAATCTGGGGACAAGAATATTCGCTCTCCCCAAAAGCCAGCCTTTCGGTCCCAAAGATTCACCTGGGGTCTTGTGGATCCAAAAAGTCTCCAGTTGTATGATGGGGGCTCCCACCCCATACGGAGTCCCGCACGGTCCATTCCCCCGGGGCTTTGAACGTATGCTCTTCAGGGCATTTGTTCATTGCATGTGGGACAGTCATGGCCCCACTGAGATGCCAGATACAATTACCCTGAGCAGGAACCAAAGGCTGTAGGTTTTCCGTCTCATTTCCTACAGCAAACTCAGGTCACTGGGGTGTGCTCCCAGAGCTCACAGGTAAGCAGGAAAGGTGAGTGCCGTTTTTCAGGTGCCCAGTGTGACGGGCATACATGTGGTCAGGTTGGCGAGCCCAGCTCTTGACACCAAGGAGGCCTATGTGGGCACCTGTATTTCCACTAGTCACTTGATTATTCAACAGTATGTTAGACAGTGCTGCCCCTGGAGGGATGCTGGGGCAGAGAAAAGTGAGTCTAACATGGTCCTGCCCTTAAGGACTCTCCAACTTAGTATAATAGTAAGCTATGAGGCACAGTTCAAGTACAAATAATACAGCGATACTTTCCATCAGAGAAGGTCGGAAAAGAAGTTCAGAGGGGAGACTAAAAGAGCTATTTGAGTTTGAGGCTTTAGTGGCTGGTGAGATTTACGTAACCATACCTGAAACATCAGTGTACTTGCCTTTCTTAGGGACAAAAGCCCTTTTCTCTTGATCAGATTCCACTTAGAGTTTAAGTTTGTGCGACCAGACTATTAGGTGTTAGTCTGTTCTAAATTTGCAGTTCTCAGAATTTGCTGGGGACGGGCATGTGCCTCTCTGGGTTCTGAAAGCAGCTCAAAGAATGGAGAAAATAGACCCGATTTGGGGATGACTTATTGTCAGTTCCCGGAACCTCTGCCTTTATTCAAAACAGCCTGTTCAGTGCAAGTTCTCTCTATCTAAAAGGCCTTTGGGATTTGAAAGCTTTTCTGGAAATAAATGCCTTTTAGGTTTAAATGCTTTTTTGCCAACATGTTAGGAAGGAAAGATCATAGTAACAAGTCTTAGAACAGAGGCAATATTGTTTTCTTCCTTTTAATGAAATGCCTCAGACCTACCCCAAGTTCTGTGGGTTTCTGTCAGCTTTCTGCTCTGCTATTATTTTGATAAGGGACTTGAAAGTACATCCTTCCCTCGCGGTCATTAAAGTCTTATTAGCCCTTGGGTCAGTTGTGGAAACACTTCTGTGCTACGCTGCGTCCTCAAACCAAAATGGTCCCCGCCCTGGCCCCAGGCCGAGCCTGGAAGGAAGGTGGCATCGGGCTCCAGGGGAGCAGGAGGCCAGGATCCACAAAACAGGCCGGATGAAATCACCAACCCCGTGTGGCAGTCTCAGAGAGAGGCAAGCCCTGCCTGCCAGTCTGGCAACTCAAGCCAAGTCCTCCGAGCTCATCCCACACACCCCCGTGCTAGTCACTGCTGTGTGTTTACATGAGTAATGGAGCTGCCGGGGGAGGGGAGTTGTAAGCAGAGCGCTGAGCCTCGCAGCCCGCATTCGGAGGGAAGCTGACATCCACACCAAGTCAAGTGGAGACTTCAGGGACGTAGGGCCGGGAAGCAGTCACATGCTGTAGCTTTCACCAGCACAGACATCATCAGGCAGATGTTTGTCGACTGGAATGGGTAATCGCCGCTTTCTCTTTGCTTGATTTTTTGTTTGTGAGTTTGTTTACCTTTGATAATTCCAAGCTGGCTTTCTGAGATGGACTTTCAGACAAACGTTTTGGGGAAATGAGAGGAGAACGGATTTGGGAAGGGGGGAGTCTGAGCCCCAAAGCCACTTTTTTAAACTTTTGCCTGATCGTAAAGGCAGCTCTGCTTTATTGTGCTTTGTCAACAGCAAGACTATTATCCACAGTAGAAAATCAAATTAGTGGGATTAATTGTGTTTGTTAAGAGGAGTACAGTGTACAGTGTCCTAAAAGCACTGGTTAACGGCGTGACATGAGTAAGATTAACAACAGTTAAGAGGGTTTGAGTTGTTCAGATTTTCCATGGTCATAATCATACCTTAAAGCAATAAAAAAAGTGTGGGTACCTTGAAAGGTCCTAAAGAAATTGCTTGGGGTATAATTTGTTCGTTTGGAATTCTTCAAGGGCTAGTCGGTTCGTTGGTTTGTTTTATTTTTGCTTGACTCCAGTGACTGATGAAGTTAAATGTGAAAGCTGATGCCGGAGAGTCGTAGCACTCAATAAACAGCAGCCTTTTTTTTTTTTTTTTTTTCCTTCTTTCTGTATGGATCTTAAAGGGATTCAAGCTCAGCATCCAAGATGAAATATAACTTTGATTTGTGTCTTGTCTATGGCTTTTAAAAAGTATAATCTCCACGGAATCAGGCTAACTCCACTGTGATCTTTGGAAGTTATTTTAAATAACCCTCAAGATCTTCATAAAAAAAAAATACATTGAAAAGGAAAAGAGAACATGCTGACTTAAATGTATCTGCCAGATTTGTTGAGATTTGAAACATGCTGGTCGCAATATTAATAGTAAATACATGGGATAATATTTTTCAGATGGTTATTTTGAATGCCTCTTTTTCTACAGCTCTCTCCTTACTTGTTTGTATCATACTTTGAGAAAATGCTCATGTCCTCCCTCTCAAAGAGAGATGTTTTCAAACGTTACATTCCTATGATACCATAATGGGCTGGCATATCATTTGGGTTTCTGAAAACAAGATACAAAACAAAAAACAAGGAATGAGCCAGGCTCAGGGCTGTCTTTCAGCCCAGCATGTTTCTTTTATAACAATGGGGAAGTACATTTCCCTTATCATCATCCTTTAAAGCTCAGGGCTTCATTTTATTTATATTAATTAGACGCGTTCAAGTGTAATAGATTAGCTTTGGGGAACATGGACAGAAGTGTAGAGTCTACCAAGAGGCAGCCCTTCAGAGAGAGACGCCTAAAAGGAGGCTTGGCTACCACACATGTGTATGTTTCTCTGAACAATTAGAGGGCGCCACTGGAGTTAAGATCCTTGGTTTTTCATAAGGAAACCCACGCAAATGAAAACGTATCTCATCTGTTCTCCATTTGTTTTCAGCGCCAAATCTTAAAGGCAGACCACGCAAAAAGAAACCATGCCCACAGAGAAGAGATTCATTCAGTGGTGGTAAAGATTCCAACAACAATTCCGATGGCAAATCCGTTGCCAAGGTACGGTCATTCGGCTCCATGGTATTCGTTTTGCTGCATCTTTTTATTTTTCCCTCTTCTCTTTCTCTCTCTGCTCCTGTGTCTTGGTGGCAGTTTTCAATTCAGAGTCTGACTTTGCTATTCACAGCTCTCCGCTGTGCCTGTTCCCGCCACCTCCCCTCCCCTCCCCTCCCCTCCCCCGGGGGGGGGGGCTGGGGGAGGGGCAGTGCAGGCATTTTGATTAGTCAACAGAAAGACTTCCCACCTCCCTGTTTGGCCTGTTGGGTAAAGGACAGATGATTAAGCGCCCACGTCATTGAGGCTGAGATTTCATAGTAGGTGACACAATGACATAGTTTACTCTGCTTGTATCAAAAATAGACGAGCTGAACCATCCTCTTTCTGAATGTACTCATCTAAATATGTTTCAGCAGTTAACAGAGGATGAAATTAGAAATGGCTAGAATTAATCTTTTTTCAAGTTACTTTTTTTTCAAAGTCACCTCTAATTTACCTTAGAATTAAAGACACGTAGCCCAGTACTTACATGTATACATAGACTCATATATAGATTTACATGTTTTTAAAGATCACTCTTGATGCAGAATGAAAGTCCAAATTCTAGACTCTTTTTCAGACCCTGGGGCCTAAGCATTCTTTGGAATCTGGAAAGTGCATGCCTGAAGTATTTAGCACCATGAAGGGTGAAGTGTCACTTCATATTTTTAGGCTTATCTTTTTTTTTTTTTTTTTTTTTACTTTTGTGGGCTTGGATCGTGTTTCCATGATTCCGTTTACGGGGTGTTTGCGTTTAGGTGTTGTTTCTGTGCCAAAGACAGCAGTAGCCCCTTTAGGACCTGAATTGAAGCCCGGATTTCAACTGATACCACGTTTCCAGATCCAAGGACTAAGCTTACGAAAATGGGAGCATTATTAGTGAATTTGGAAGATCCTGACGTAGGAAAACATCAATTCAGGTCTCTGTTGACCATCTACTATTTTTCTGCCATGGCCTCCTCTTCTCCTCCCAGTGTAAAGAAGCAAATCCCAGACATTCACATTCTATATCTTATCTTCAAGGATTATTTCATCAGGAAGTTCTGAAGACTTATTGGTTAAAATTTCTTCACGCTTCCAAGATTGCAAGGGGTTAAAAAGAGACCACCCAGTAGAAATGTGTGTTTTCTGGCTAAAAACAAATCTGTTTTTCCCTAAAGTTGTTTTTGTTCTGTTCCTTTGACCTTCTGCGAGTGAGTCTTGTGTGGATACCAGAAATGAATTTTCTAGGAATTCGGACATCTTGGCCCTACAACTACCTATCTAGGGCTTCGACTGCTGTGGTCTTGAAGGATGTCAGCGGGAACAGTTTATTCCCTGTGACGTGGCTTGCAAGATACTGCAGAATGGAGTGAGAGGGTTTTAGGATCGCGAGGCATTCAGCAGAGCTTGTCCTGACAAGGTCTTGTGTTGGCGCCCTGCCCCATACCTCTAAGGTGACATCACGTGTTTATCCCAGCATGTTCTGCACCTGAGCCCAGCAGGAGGAAGCTCCTTCCCATGTCATTTCATTTGGAGCCACCACCAAAGAATGCCTCTGGGAGTTTTACAGAACTCATACAATTGATCTGAAAGAACAGCACCTCTGCTATCTCCCTCCATGGAAGGCAGCTCAGGACCCCTACTAGGACCCGCAAAACTGAAGAGAACTGGAGTCTGTAATTGCTGTTCACTGACTTACCCTTCTCAGAAGGGATAGTAGTCAAGCCTGGGTTTTCGAAGAGACCTTTTCCACCTGATGTGCACCAGCACCGCCATTTAGAATCTTGACCAGGAGGAGGATCATCCTTCCATCATTAGTTTCAGTGGTGACTTGATGAATGTCATGCTGCAGTCAGCTCCCAGGGACTGGTTGAAACGCCCTGCTCTTCTCGGAGTCTTGGATTACAGTCCTGCTTCGGCTGCTTCCAGTGGGTCTGGAAAGACCGCTTCACCTAGAAGAGAGAGACTGGTAGGTATGAAGTACGGCGGGCTTATCTGTTGGCACCAACAAATGGATGTAAAATCCCTGCTGAATGAACAAGCCACATCTGGGGCCAGGACAGCATTAAAAAGACGTTTGTGACTTAAAGCGGCCTCTTCTCATGGAACGCTACCGTAGAGGTTACAAGGCTGTGACCATCTGATCATTTGCTGAACTGGAAGCAACATTTCAGGTGATAGTTTGGCTTTATGACCAAGACTTGTATGACTGTTTTTTTTTTTTTCAAAAGTGCCTCAAACAGACCATTTCTAACTGTGGATAAGTACCAGCTTCCCGCAGCTCCACGCAGCAGAGCTCTTGGAATAAGAACCCACTCAGTTTGTTGTGTGCATGACTGGAAAAGCGAGTCAAGTAATTTGCCTGTTGCTATCCAAAGGCTGCCCGCTTTCAGTGAGAACATGAAAACTAACTTTGCAAGACTCTGTTTTCCAAGGGACAGAGAATTTCATGGCTTTCCAACAATAGCAAAAGTCTCATGGAGAAGAGGCTACCAGTTCTCTGAAGATGTCATGAATGTGTCCAACACAAATCCAGGTCTGGGGCAAAAGCCCATTCATAATGGCGACCTGTACAAGAGAAGTCTTCTCAGCCTGGCTCTCTAATGAAAGGCCCCCATTGATAAAAGGCAAATGACTTTTCACATCCTGTAAGCACATTCCAAAGGCCAGAAGTACATTGACAGGTGGCTTATATTCTTAAAGGGACATTAAAAAGGGAGACTGCAATATGTTCTTTCATTTAAATCACAAACATACTTTTGATATTTCACAAATGTGATACTGCCATTATTTTCAATATTTTTCATCCCATTTGGTCCGCAGAACTCACCCCAGGGGTTATCCCTTCTTGCTTTCCTGAGGAAGAAAATGAGGGTTTCCTAGGAAGTTAGTGACCAAATCGAAATTAGACTCTAGTTCCCTTCCTGCTGGTTCAGCACATCTTGCTGCCCCAGTTGAAGGCTGCATTAGTTACAACTCAATCCGGTGAAAGGATGTGGTTAGTATCAAATAGGTGACGGCTCGCTGACAATGTTAAATGTGGGCTCTTTAATTAGCACTTCCCCAATCACTTGGGAACCCCAAAGCTCTTACTGAACTCAACAAGTGTAAGGTGTTCAGGTCTCGGGGGGGCGGAGGGGTGGGGGAACAGATCTAGTCAATTAACTGTCACCATCAAAAGGCTGGGCTTTCTCAAGGTCAGCATGAAGACTAGCTCCCGTGTCATATTTCAGTAGCTTAAAATGCTGAGAATGTTTCCGGTAAGTGTGAAAAAAATGTAGAAAGGACCTTGGCCTGGTCCTATCCAGAAACAGAGTAATACCCTAAAGAGCTCATTTATTATGTTAAGTGAAGAAACGTAGGGAGCTAGTCTGAGAACAGAAAGCACTGTTCATGTCTTACGAAGCCCCTGGCCCCCAAGAGAAGCGCCCTGACTTTCAGGATGCAGCTCAGTAGGTGGCAGCCCAGCATCCCCTGGAGCCTCCCCTGTGATCGTGGGGTCTGAATGACTTTGGGTCGGGCTTGTGCACGCCCTCTGTGCTTTCCTTCTGTTTCTGGGTGTTTCTGCATGGGTGAGGCAGCTCCCTAGACGCTGAGGGGCAAACCTCATACTCCCTTAACAGTGGCACTTTAAGTGGCCTGTTATCACTGCAGATTTAAGACCTCGGCCTGTTTTAATATGCAAAACTGACATCTACTCCTGGTTTTAAAAGATGGGTTTGGAGTGTGGGAGACCTGAGTTCTCAACTCAGAGTTCTACCCGACACTAGCCACACACTAAAATACACACCGCTGAGCTTCAGTTTCCTCGACTGTGAAATGGGGCTCAAAACCTCCCTTTTATGATTCTTGTGAACATTAGGTAGACTGTGTGAAGCCCAGGGCGCTGTACCTGGCTCACTGTAGCTGCTCCGTTGATACTGGTTTCCTTCCCTCTGCTCAACACACAATGGAAGGAATGGAGCCCTTTTACACTTTGGAAACCACCGAGTTTTATCTTCAACTTCTCATTTGATAAATCACATTTCTAAGCTGTAGGTTTTGTAATGCCTAGTGATAAGATATGCTCTTTAACTGGAAGTATGTTTTGACTACCAATTTAATATTTTTATGAGTGTCAGTAAAATACAGTGTTTAAAACCACAAGCCATCGAGTGAGACTACCTGGGTTCAAATTCCAAACTCGCCGCTTACTAACCTGGACATGATCTTGTGATCTTGGATGCGTTACCCATCCTCTCTGTACCTGTTTCCTCCTCCCTAACAGGAGAGTAATAACCTGCCCCATTAGGGTTGTGAGCATGAAATGAGATAGGGCCAAAACAGGGCTTAGAATAGAGCCTGGTTACATAGTAAGCACTCAAAAAAGGCCAGAGAGCAGGACAGGTTAGAACTGGAGTGATTTTATGATTTCAAAGAGCCGTTAAATTATAGATTTCATCAGAACTTCAGACTCAACAATCTGAAATTTGACAGTGAAAAATGATGACAATATAAAGTTTCCCAGGATGCTTGCCTTAATATAATGTTACAAAGTACTAAAGTTTGAAAATACTGGAAGAAGAAATCCTGTATGGAAAAATGTTTTCATCCCACTTCCACTGATCTTTAAAAATTAAAAATCTTATCTAGAGGCCCAGTTGATTGAGTTGTGCAGGAAGTTTTAGTTTTTTCCAGGACTCTAAAGATATTAAACTAGTGTGTCCATTTGAGAGAATAAACAATAAAGAAGACCCTTGCAGAGGAGACGTTTGTTTCCCTTTAATAAATAAATGTAGGCTTTTATGTTCTTAGAGGAGACATTCCCCTTTAATAAATAAGTGTAGCCTTTTATGTTCTTAGCGCTTGGGAAGGAGAATCTGAAGGGAAAGAATAAGAGGGGTCAGAAATCTGAAATGGAAAACCTTGTTGAATGTGTGGGACATTTTAATTCATAACATTTCCTGGGCAATCATCCTCTTCTCTCTGACGTTAGATCGGGAGATGTAAAGAATATTGGAATGTACACATTCCCCATGGGCTCACTTGAACTCGGAGCTTGACCCTTTGTACTTCCCCCTTTGACAATTAAAATAGCTCAGCAACTTAGTGTTATATTTAACAACCATCAAAGGCCTCTTGTAGAAGGTGGCAGTGAGGAGGGAACAGGAGGTTAGCTGCTCCATGTGGCGAGCTCCATATTTGCCTGGAGTGTGGAGGGAAGAACATCTGGCCCATTTACTGTCATTTATTTATTAATTATGGAGCTTTTCACTTACTCTTCTTGGGTTTTTAGCTGACCTCTACTTTCTCCTTTGTGGCAACTTAGCATCTATGAGATTCTCAGAGCTGACTGAAAAGCGAGACACCCTCCTTAAAGAGTGAGGTGTTTTGTTTCCTACTGAGGGTGTATCTGGGCATCACCCTCGGGTGACAGGTAGCAGAGACCTTGCTGGTATTCCTGATGCCAACATCTGCCGGCATTGACCTGTTTTTCCAGGTTGCTGGGAAGAGTGGCAACAAGATAAGCTTACTATGAAGAAATGCACTTGCCTTTCATTTTGATACAAAGTGCGAAACATGGGACTGTTATTAAGAACGCAGGGTTGGGCTTCCCTGGTGGCGCAGTGGTTGAGAATCCGCCTGCCAATGCGGGGGACGCGGGTTCGAGCCCTGGTCTGGGAAGATCCCACATGCCGCGGAGCGACTGGGCCCGTGAGCCACAGTTACTGAGCCTGCGCGTCTGGAGCCTGTGCTCCGCAACGGGAGAGGCCGCGATAGTGAGAGGCCCGCGCACCGCGATGAAGAGTGGCCCCCGCTTGCCGCAACTAGAGAAAGCCCTCGCACAGAAACGAAGACCCAACACAGCCATAAATAAATAAATAATAATAATAATAATAATATAATAAAAAAAAAAAAAAAAAAAAGACGGGAGAATGGTCCTAAGTGGATGCAAACACTGTTTCTGGTTTCGTATCAACATACTTGTAAGGCGTCTAAAAGAGGCTGGCACAGGTTGGCAAACCATGGCCCACTGGCCACCTGTTTCTATAAATAAAATTTTATTGGAACACAGCCTCATGCGTGCATTTACATATTGTCTGGGATGGCTCTCGTGCTAGAGCTGAGTAGCCGTGACCAAGACGATAGTGCCCAAAAGCCTGCCATAGTTACCCTCGGGCCCTTCACAGAAATTTACCATCTCCTGGTCTGAGACAATTCATATTCAGCGGTGCCTCTAAGAGCTATTTCAGGGCAAGGGTAGTTTACTGGTTCCTGTCCTAGCTATGTCTTTGTAAGTGTTCCAGAGCTGTGCTTGATTTGATGTGGCATGTTTTTTTCCCTTTTCCAGGTGAAATGTGAGGCCAGGTCAGCCTTGACCAAGCCGAAGAATAACCATAATAACTGTAAAAAAGTCTCCAATGAGGAAAAACCAAAGGTTGGAATTGGTGAAGAGTGCAGGGCAGATGAGCAGGCCTTCCTGGTGGCACTTTATAAATACATGAAAGAAAGGAAGACACCAATAGAACGAATACCGTATTTAGGTTTTAAACAGAGTAAGTATACTTGTTTTCATTTCTGAAATATCAAAAGCGCTCAGATTCTTTGAATTGGGAAAAAAGAATTTTGACTCAGGATTATGTTGAAATCCTATTCTGGGGATGATGCTTTCTGTTTATACTAAATCCACAAATCATCCAGGCCAGGAATTTTTCCCCCTGCCTCTTTCCGCGATATTGTTCCCTTCTGGGGCAGTTGCAGTGAGATATTTATAGGCTCGAATCCACTGATTATGACTGGAAATAGACATGTTGAAAGTTTCTCATTTTCTGTTTTGTCAGTCTTGAGTGTCTGTAACGCCTTTCTTCTGAGATAATAATATGACGTAGCTTTATCAGGCACAGATGTTGCCTGAAGAGACAGCTTTTAAAAGGAGGACATTTAAAGATGGACAAAACAACCACAAAGAGAAAACATATTTCCTAAGCCCCAAAATTTGTTAGGAGATAACAAAAACCTGATGACTTCAGAGGAAGCAAGAAATACACAAATTTGAACCGAGGGCCCAATTTTGAATTACTTTGACATGTACATGTAAGCGTCATCACATATTTTAAAGTAGAACAGGGAAGTCTTAGCTGAGCAGAATTCCTTATAAAAAGAGAAGAAACCCAGACCCTGTCCTGGTTTCACAACTGAATATATATACTGCCTCTGTCTGGACTTTGTGGCACACAAAGCAATGAGCCCCTGGCTTGAAATAGTATTTTCTCCAAATGCATCTTCCTAGATTAAAACCATGTGTCATTTTGATGAAGAATGTCAAACCTGTGTGTTTTACATAACAATTTACATACCCAATAGCAACTGGCACTGATTGCAAGAGAACACTCGCAGCCATTATAAACTTATATAACTACGAATGATTACAATGTTTGTCTGAAAACTGGTTGCTTGAAATAGAAGTAAAATTAATGTACTATGAACAGCTTTGTTGCATTATGCATTGGTTCAGATTAAATCAAGGCTGAGGCAGGGCTCTTGATAGCTTTGAAATAGTGCAGGGTTCAATGAGGCTTTTCGAACGTGTTGTGTCAAAGAGCCTTCTTTTTTTTTTTAATTTTAATTTTATTCTTCATTTCCTTTCCCAAGGAATTACTTGAAGTTCAATTTTCCCCTCTTGTGAAAGAATCAAATCCGTAGCAGTCCCATTCCATGGTATTTAGTACAAATGAACAGGGTTGCTAGCAATTTGGCGTAGATGTTTAATAGCATAAACACATGCATGCCCTGAGAAGAGAAAATTGTTTTTAAAAATATAAATTTGCAACATCACACAGGCAAGTTAGGGGACTGAGTGGACAAATGACTCAATTCCTCTGTGAACCAGTATCTTCCTTTCCTTTGATCTGTTGTATCACTGCAGCCTCAAGGGTGAAATAGCTGTTTTCCTTCTCAGTGCAAGGTACCATGTGCTAGTGAAATATGCTATGAGCTTTTAATATAGTGCTGCCATCAGACATTCTATTAAGAAGCTAATCATATATTAAAGTGGTTGTTATTTATTGATTATGGAGAGTTCTTATCTGAAGGAGGCATTATATATTACCGTTTAGTCAATGGCTTCTTTCTAAGGGTCCTACAAGAACAACCCCCGTTTTGAAATCCCCCTCTTTTCCCAAGGAGGCTGTAACTTAGCTTCCCTTGGTCTGCTGATGGCAATAGGACTAAAAATTGTGTTTGTCCTTTATCCTAAAAGTAGAACTATTTCCGTATTTGTGACTGTTTCTTAAGAAATATTTTAAGTGGTACTAATATATCCTGTTGTTGAACACCCTTTGGCAAATTGTTTCCTAAGAACTTAGCTCCCTGGGTTACGTTTAGTATTTCTTTTTTTTTTTTTCTCTTTCTCATTGAAAAAAAACAAAGCAAAATGTTTTAATTGACATTTCTTGGAAATATGTTAATGCAATGCTTATCTAAATACTTATTGTCCCTCTAACAGTTAACCTTTGGACTATGTTTCAAGCTGCTCAAAAACTGGGAGGATATGAAACAGTAAGTGTTTAAGCGACTTAAATGAAATAGTTTTGCAATCTAACCCCCCACCCGCACCCTGCTGTGACCAAAATGGAGAAAATGCAAAAGCAAACCATCGCTGACTTGCCTTTTCAAATGGCTCTACACTTTTGGGGGTTTATTGGGCCGCTTTTGGAAACAGTCCCAATTAGTTCCAGGTTTGGCAAAATTGTAAACTTGTCGTAAAAACTACAAGTGGAAAACATATGTAACTCTCCCCTGTCAGGGAAATTAGTTGGGTCTGTAATTTTTTCCCATGTTGAGAAAGGGCTATTATTGTACAACAAGCCAAGATTGCATAAAAGAAATTTCCCTTGGCAACATACCTGACATCTGTTCATGTCTAATATGGGAAATGTATTAAAGGCTTTCAAAAGTAATCAGTATTGGCCATTAAAGAATAGAATGCAGCAGAATCTCCTCTCATTCTAGGGCAAAGAAGCTTTATTAGACAAGGGTCAGTGCCGCATAAACAGGAAGTTATCAAACTTATTCAGAACAGGCTCTGACACTCTTTATCAGCTAATTCTAACTGACAGGAACGGGTTATTTTTAGCTCACAGGAAAATCTGATGGCCACGGAGGTTTACAGCATGTATTTTGAACTGATAAAATGTTAGAGCAACAGACTCAGATTAAAATCTTGAAAGAAGAAGAGAGAGCTGCACTAATATAGCACGCAGAGATGACATCTGTAATAAAATCAAGTGACACAGGAAGATGTCGTCATTGGAAAGATTTTTCTCCTCCACACAATGATCAGATTGAGTTGTGCAGGTTCTTCTACAACTGAAGAAGAAATTATTTTTTTTCTTTCCTTACAGAGTAACCTGGGGTATGTCCCTGTATCGTAGTAAAATGACAGTAAGAGACACAGAGTCAAGAAAATGAAATTCATTTTAACCCAAAATAATGAGTGTTTCTTGCCAGATATAGCATATTGTTCCACAAACTAATGTAAGGGTGTGATGTCAGGGGCTTGGGATGGGAAAAGATAGCAAGTGTTATGTGACTCACGTAATCTGGTATTAATGTGGAGATACCTGCTGTGAATTCTGACTAAAAATTCTTTGATGTGAGTCTATATACATGTAAAATGCTTATTTAATATATGGGCAGTGCATAGGTTTTTATAAGGAAATCGAATACTCATATGAGGTACATTTAAAGGTGCACTTCATAGACATGAATTTGTTTAAAATATTTGTTTTACCAAGTGCCGTATTGAAAAATAAATAATGTAATTTTTCACTTGGTTGGATCTGTTGATAGGACAGGGAGTTTGACTCCTTCCCACTGTGGCTCATAGTTTTGCAAAATCTTGAGCTAATTATAGCTTTTGTGCATGTGAAAAAGCTGATAACTTATTCAGTGTTAGTCTCATAAATTGAGGAGTCAACCCCATAGCTTAGACTTTTAAGCCTAACCTTTAATGTTCAGAATAGGAATACACATTCTTACAGACTGTGACTGCAGGCAGTTACATGATATTGCACAACATTTAGAATGTCTTTTTAAACCCAGGAATTTTTTGTTATTCACTGATAGGGAGAGTGCCAGCAAATTTCACAGAATCAGTTTTTCCTGCTTTTGTATCTTCTGTATTTGCACAAGGATTTTTTTTTTTTTAACATGCAATAGCAAAGTGGTGTAGAAAATACAGAAGAAACTTCTGATGAGTCTCAAGGCATTTGCAATACTCTTTGAACAACCAGTGATTATTCTTCTGTTGAATGAATGAATGAATGAATGAATGAATCACACAATCAGCAGATCACCTGACCACATATTTACTGAGTGTCTTATGTGTATAAGGTATTGTGTTAGACACTCTGGGAGACATAAAAATATCTAGGCCAGGGGTTCCAGTTGCTTACCATCCAGGAAAGGCAGTAATTATAAGACAAGGTGGAAAAAAAGATCAGTGCCCAGTTCAGGTAAAGTACTTCCTCGTTTAGAGATGAGGAAGAAAGACTTATGGCTCTGATGCCAGTTGAGCAGAATTTTGGAGAACGGATGGAATTTAGACATGAAAGATCATGGCCTTCTTGGAAGAGAAAATCAGATGGGGAAACAAACTATGTAGGTAGAATAAAGTTGGGTATAGAGAGTTTGTAACTTAAAGTAGAGTCACTAGGTGGTGGGGATAAGTGACCATGAAGAGGAATCCAGAGAGAAGGATGGAACCAAGGGAAGAAGGCCCTTGGATGCTAGGCAGTGAGGGATGGGGCTGGGGGGCTATGAAGATTGATAACAAGTTAAGTGTTACGTTTTGCCACGTACTCTTCCTGCACTGTGTCGTGCTGGATGGAGTGGAGGAGAGAGTGAGTGGGATGGGTGAACATGGCAAGACCAGACTGGCATCCGCTTTCCATCTGGTTATGTGCTTCACGTCTCTGTAGCCAAGCCACAAAGAGGACTGGTGACCTGTGGGGTGGCCCTTTCCCTCCTTCCCTCACCACTCACCCTTCAACTCCTTCATCCTTTGGTGGGTCCCTGCCACTCTTCACAATACGCCATATTTTTTCATCTCATCTCAAGCAGTGAATCTACGTGGCTATCTCACTATAAAATCTATTTGGGGCCATAAACTGAATGAAGCCAACTGGTGGGATTTTTCCTGCCTTCTTTCTTTCCTTCTTTCCTTCTTTCCCTCCTTCCTTCCTTCCTTTTTAAAAAACGCCTCATACTACCTGTTGGCCCTGCAGGCACTTAAGTTTGCCACTCCCATTCTACCTTTAAGCTTTTGAACCTGTGAAGTACAGAAAACATTTTTCTCTAGTATATTTTGACTAATAAAACCATGAGATGCTCAATGGGGATTCAGTTGTGAAGTCAGTGCAGGAGATGTATGAACAATGTCCAGAGTCTGAGGACCTATCCTTGTCATCACAGCCTTACTAGAGGATACTTATCTGTGAGATTATCTGATATCGGAAGCAAGTGTAGACTTGTCATTTAGAGCTCAAAAGAGATCTTAGAATCTTCGAGATCAGTGAAGAAGATTCTAAAGGCTTCCCAGAGGCTACTCAAGAACTGGGGCTCAAATTTTCAATGGGGAACTTTAAAGTGTAAGTAGTTTTCTAGGTCTCTAAGATATTAACTCTGGGGTGGGGCCTGGCCTGAGAATTTGAGAATCCTTTTTTTTTTTTTTTTAAACTGCCCAGATTATGTTAATCCAAAGCTAATGGTAACAATGATTACTACACCTCATGACTCCTAGCTTCAGAAGCCCCCATCTAAGTCAAGTATCAAAGATTAGAATGTTGTCTTCATGCTAGTACTAAATAAACATGATAAACATGCCAGAATATTAACATTCCTTGGCTCAGAAGTAGCACAAAGTTTCCAATGAATATTTTTCCATTTGGTAAAGGGGCAATCTAAATTGGGACTCAATAAGCCACTTTCATTTTGAATAAGGAAAAGTGTAGCCCCCCAACTTTTTTATTTTTCACAAATTGGCCTTCGTGCAGAAAAGGATCCTTGCCCTGCTCCACATGAAACTGAGGCACAGGGAGATGAAATGAGTTGAATGGGGTCATCGTGGCGTTCTTCACATTCTGAATTGCTGAGAATTTTGTGCGTAATTACTTCAACCTCCATAGTATCACTGGGAAGAAAGAGATTTATAAATTCTTTGTGTCTTCCGTTCCCAGCAGTCTCTTATGTATCTTTTTATGTATTTGGGGTGATGTTTTGGGAAAAAAAAAAAAAAAGATCTAATAACCTACCTTCATTGGTAGCATCTTTCAGTCATTTCTTTGTACTTAACATGAACCTTACCAGATATACTAACTATTAGCTGAGATTTTCTTATTCTTGAGAAAAATGTGTGACCTTAGAAGATGGGTCAAGAAGTCTGGAAGATGTAAATACTCAGTAATAGTAAAAAATTGCAAGTTTAAAATGTGTAGATATATTTCTTCTGCTGTTAACTTGTGATTGGATAAAGACATCTCTCTGGAATTCCTTCTGGTTATAAAAAGAGGCCATCTTAATTGGCTTGTTTTTGTTTGTGGTTATAAACTATTCCAAACCTTCTGGTTCGAATTGAGGATTACGGATTATTTCATTTTAGTCCTTCACAACCCTCAAATTGAATAAAAAAAAAAAAAAAAGGAGCAGAAGTTCTATTTTAAGCCTTTACAGCATTCAACTAATGGCTATATTCTGTTCTCTTGGCCTCTTCTGCCTCTGCTAGAAATGTATATTGTGTCTCTGCACCCCTAGGTTTAGAGATCATAAATGTATTGAATGGATTTGATTTCCTAAAAAACAGTATACTGGCATTTTGATTGGTTGGCAATGAGGACCCTTCTTTAACAGTCATATATCCAATTTCTCCTTCCAAACATTTAAGAGTCCGGGTCACCTACCGTGGAAGAGGCAGAACTGAATCAAGTTTTGCTGATGACCTAAGGAGGTCTTCACTTCAGTGTCTGGTGAAGCAATTAAAGCTTGCAGAGTAGCTTGGGGTATTACCAGGATGCAGCGTGTTGATGATGGTTTGCTAAAGCGATTTCCATTTGGCTAAACATTTGATGGCGAGCCAGAGGCAATATTTGGAGAGAGGTTGAGTCGGGAAATGGGTCTTGAGTAAATCTTATCCTAGAGGCGGAGGACCATGCAAGTGCTGCCTTCTAAGAATGTCAGCTCACAGCCCCGCCTCGCCCCATGGGTGAGACCGGACCATTATTTCCCAACTGGAAGAAGTCACTTGTCTTCTTGCTGGAAGGATTAGGCTTTGACATCAGATGCTGGCTTTGACATCATTTCAAGACATCCTCTGAATCTAACCCTAGTTCTCTGGACAGACAAAGCCTCTTGCTTAATTCAGAATTCTCGAGGCCAAAGATGATGTCATATCGCTTTGAAAGGCTCCAGTTCCTGGAGTACTACCAGGAAAAAAAAGTCATCTTCCTTGAATGCAGTCCACCTTCAAGGTGTCCTGAGGAAAAAGGCTTTCTGACAGCAGCCTGGGCAACACTGCTCGCAGGCAAACTCTCCTTCTGACTTCGTGACGTCCTACACATTCTTACAATTAATATAATAGTGGAAGCACTGTTGTCCTAAAAGATTTCTGATGACTGTTTCCTCACCAGGCCACAGAAGTACCAAAATTATTTCATCCTAGAGACCTCAAAGGTAGGAAATATAAAGCCTCCAAGACTGTGTCTTGGGTTAAATAGTTTTCCAATTTTTTTTTTAAGTGACAGACTATTTTCATCAAATAAAATTATGGGAGGGACAGATTCCTTTCCCACTCACTGGGCCCATTTTCTTGGCAGGGATTAGCATTGTTGAGAGTTAGTTTCACGCCACCTTTTAAAACACCACCTGAATTCTAAAAAGCAGTTTGAAAACCACTGTACAGTCTGCCCTCTGTATCTGCGCCTCTGTATCTGTGGGTTCCACATCCGAAAATTCAACCAGTCTTGTATCGGAAAAAAAATTTTTTTTAATTCCAGAAAGTTCCAAAAAGCAAAACTTGAATTTGCCAAGTACCGGCAACTATTTACATAGCATTTACATTGTATTCAGTAGTATAACCAATCTGGAGATGATTTAAAGTATACAGAAGGACGTGCATAGGTTATATGCAAATTTTATATGGGACTTAGGCGTCCGCAGATTTTGGTATCTGCAGGGGTCTGTGGATGCAGAGGGGCGACTGTATTCCTAAGCAGTGAAAACTTCATGAACATGATAGGTGTAGAGTGCTTTTCACAGAGTTCCTTGGGTCTTATCCACACTAGGGAAAGAAGTAACTATCAAGTGTCTTCAGAGTGAGATTAAGTTTCATATGCACCTAGATTGGTTTACTTTACCTGGGTGTGGTCCGCTCAGTTTTCCGTCTTGCTTTATGGTTAATTGTATGGCGTTATGAATCCTGCTAGGTTGTGAACCCTTAAAAGCGGTGACGTCTCTTTCTTTTCATGCTATCACCCCACCCTCAACCCTCCACCCTCCCTTCCGCCTCCGATCCTCTGTACCTGGTAGCGTCCTAGAATGGTAAGCAGCAGCGGATGTGTTGAGGTCAGGAATCCAAGAGAAGTAACTGCTTGGATGAATTTTCTTTAGGAAACAGACAGCCACAGTTCTTTGTATCCTTAAAAACCTAAAATAATAGAAGGTCAGGTTGAAACATGAACATGTCCAGGAAGCCTGAGGCTTTATGAGAGAGTTGATTAAGCTAACCCCATGGCTAGATCAAACTTTCCAGCTGAATGGGGCTGGGGGCCAGATACCAGGAGGCAGACATTGCTTCTGCCTGAGACTGGGTTTAAAGCTTACACACATCCAGAGAGGACAACAGAATAAAAACCCAAAGCCAATGCGTACCTAGGCACGACGAAAGCCTATTAGTACAGAAGGCAGAGGTACACAGGTGGGGGCATGACGCCCAGGAGCTGTCCCAGCTCTGTCCTCCTCTCTCTCCTCATAGGGCTCTGGGACCCCCTGTAGGTTTGGACAAGGCGAGGATTTAGACGTTTCTTGCTGTAGAGCCTATGGTCAGCGTTTGAATTGAAAGCGCATCTGGGCACAAAAAATAAGAGACGTATACCCAGGAGAACTGTGTACTTAAAAGCATTTAGCAGTTGGAAAGAGCACATTTTATGACTTTCCTGTGGAAAGAAAATATCTCAAAATGGCCTGATTCATCCAGGATGGCCAGTGGAAGCTCAGTAAACAGTTGAGAACCCACTTCCTTGAAGGCCCAGCCCTTGTCTTTTCTCCACTGGTAAAAACTGTATTGAAACACCAGAACCTGCTAGCGGGGGGCTAACACAGACCCCTAGCCAGCTGCATATGGTTTATTAATGCCAAGTGGTGACTGATGCTGGCTTCCCGCTGCCACAGTTTCAATCCTAGTGTGAGGAAGATTTTTTGTTTTTCCTTTTGATAATTCATTATTTATTCTCAAAGAAGTTTTGTCATTTCTGTCATAGGCATGTGTTTAACAGGGCATCCCCTAGTCTGGATGATGGGTTGTGGGTAGGGAACACGGCCAGTTTCCACACATATCCCTGTCAGCAGTGGCCTCTTGTTCATTATATTTTTCACAGTCAGTAGTACTTTGTTTATATATTTGGTCATTTGTTTATTTTTGGGTATCTGCCACTAGGATGCAGTCATCTTGGGTGTTGGGTTTTTACTGTTGCCACCCAGCTGCTAGCACAGTACCCAACAAATGGGAGATATTCAATAAATGTTTGGTGAGTGAATGGATGAGTGAATGGATGGATTCTGGTATAATTGGGACTTATCCGTGACTTAATGGTGAACCTATGTTCTAACTAGAGACACAAGTGGGCAGGGTGGCAGGAACCACAGTTTTAATGGTTTTACTTTAAGAGTACAATCTCAGAGCACTGGTAACCCAACCCACCCCCTTATATTCTTGCTGACCTCGTAGTGATGCTATTTTCCCACTAGTGAGAATTTGAGAAATTGTAGCAGAAGCCATGGGTCCCACAGTTATCTCCTTCCTTTGAAGCAAAAGGCCCCTGGAGTTCTATATTGTCACCCTGCTACACTGTGCATCAGGTCATTCTGATCTGGAGGCTGCTTTGATGTAGTGGAAAAAAGTCTGCTCTTGGGACCATAAGACATCGGTATGAGTCCTGGCATTCCCACTCTGCTGCTCTGTGTCCTTAGGGAAGTCGTGCAACCTCTCTGAGACTTGTTTCCTTTGTCTGTGAATGAGATTCCTATAATCTGCCTCACAGGCTGATAGGAGGATTAAATGATATCATGGATATGAAAACTCTTTACAAAATATAAAATACAGTGTACACAAGAGATACAAGAATGACACGAGTGATGGTTTCTTTCTGAAGTGATTGCAGGAACACACATAGGCTATTTTCCAGGGCCCACACCTCACCTGAGGGAAGGGAATATGGAGATTTGTTTCAAGGGACTCAGTATTCTAAGGGCTTTGAGGAATAAGGTAGATACTTGGAAGAAGGAGAACCTGTTTATTCTTCTGTGATACACAGGTCTAGAATGGATCAGCCTGAAACTGTAATATTTAAAAGGTTGGAGGGAGATTGTAACTAAATATAAAATAATTACCAAAATATGTATTTTGAGTATTTTTAAAGGGGCTTGGAAAAACATTTATTATTATAATCTAAACCAAGCTACAGATACAGGAGGATTTTTAGTTATACCTGCTAGTAGATGTAAGAGGTGGCTCAGGCTAACAAGAGCTATTGAAACAAATTGGTTCGCGAATGCTTCATGGGAAATTGAACAATGCAAAACTCACATTGTCTCGAGGTCCTACCTGTGTCTGTTAAGAAGGGTTTATGGAAATGAAGGGGTTCTTTTTACTTGAAATGGAAAGGGTACCATTTACCCTATGATATTTAACCACCCTTCTCCTCCTGAGATCACAATCACAGAGCCCCTGGATGCACGCTGAGATTTTTTTTCACGCATTGCTGCCTCTAGCCCCTAAGTGAACTCCGCTGGCAGCTCTGCGGGTGTTTTTCAAAAGAAGCCTCCTGTTCTGATTGTTTAAATGCCACTGGCACCTCTGCCACGCCCTGCCCCCTGCACATTCCACTAACAGAGTTTTCCTGGAGCCCTGTTTAGAAACGTTCACAAGGATCTCAGAACTTGCTCGGTCTTCCCAGTTTCAAGGAAACACTAGATTGCTCAGATGTAGTAAATGACGTGGTTTCCCCAGATTAATCATTTGCTAGATCATGCATCTCTTATTTTGTAAAATCGTAATTTATATATAAAAATAAAATTAAAGAAAACAAGACCATAGTATGCCTTTCGGTATGTTGCAAGCTGTTTGTTTTTATTCACCCAACTCAGTAAAATACAGAGCTTACATTTTAACTTTGGAATATGTTAATTTTCATAGGATTTGATGGATATCCCATTTTCCTGACCTAAGTGAAGAAAAATAAACAGCTTGCGACATAGACAGTTTCAGATTTTGGTTTTGTTCTGATGGTTAGAGGAGCTGGCATAAAAATACAGCCTGAGATGACTATAAATTTCATAACCAACTTGATCATTTTAATTAATTTGTGTAGTAATTTTTTTTTTAGTTTTTAAAGTAGGCAACACATCACAATAGTTGAAAAACCGGAAGATACAAAAGCATGTTTTATGAAAACTCTGTCTTTACCTGTGTGCTTAGCCACCCATTACCATCCCCCTTAAGCAAGTAATGTTAATTCTGATTCACTTAGACTGCTACACTAAGATGTATGTTAGCTGAAATCTTATTTTATTTTGATGCTTTATCACATGACATAAAGGAACAGAGTATAAGTTTGGGACCTTGGGGGCAAATAACTACATGAATATCCAGGGAGATGCCTCAGATAAAAATGCGCTAAGGGTGACAAAATATAGAGCCCAAAGCAGAATTCCATTTTTACTGTAAAGAAAAATGCTAAAAGTGAGATCTTAGTATAAGCCCGTAAGTCTCCCATATATTCATTTGGACTTCTCTGTTTCTGGGTTTCCAGAATAGACCGTTCTCTTCTGACTGTTGCATATGTATTGAATCCTGGCACTGTGAATCTCTTATGATGCAAGATTAAATTTCTCATCGCCACTTTTTTCAGATAACAGCCCGCCGTCAATGGAAACATATTTATGATGAATTAGGCGGTAATCCTGGGAGCACCAGTGCCGCCACTTGTACCCGCAGACATTATGAAAGGTAAGGCACCCTTTCTTGGAAAGTCACTGATTAATTAAAAGTGTGTTACTTGGAAGTTAATTGGTCAAACGTAAGACCTTTTAGGAAACAGAAAGTATCCCTCTGGCATTTTACTTTGCATACTGCCTTGTGATTTTTAGGGAACATGGCTCTCTCTGGTTATAAGGGATGAAATTAGATTAAGTTCCTTTAGTTTGGTTTTATTCTGTGACCACCTGCCTGATAATACTTACCCTTCCCCGCCCCACCGCAAGCATAGATTATTCAATATGTTCTCTGTACTCTGTAGGTTTATTTGCTATGAGAACTTTCAGCTTCTGGAAAACTTTGAGCTTCTGGGGTCTGTGGTGTTACTATGAGGTTGCCATGTAACTGCATTAATATTGAAAAGTATTAATGTTGACTGTATTAATATTGAAAAGTAAGCATTTCTTTAATAAGAAAATTGGTCCCAGATAAGATCCATTGTTTTTTCCCATCTTGGTGTTTTTCTTCTAATGCTTTTTTTTTTTTTTTTAAATTATTTATTTATTTATTTATTTTTGGCTGTGTTGGGTCTTCGTTTCTGTGCAAGGGCTTTCTCTAGTTGCGGCAAGCGGGGGCCACTCTTCATCGCGATGCGCGGGCCTTTCACTATCGCAGCCTCTCCTGTTGCGGAGCACAGGTTTCCGACGCACAGGCTCAGTAATCGTGGCTCACGGGCCCAGTTGCTCCGCGGCATGTGGGATCTTCCCGGACCAGGGCTCGAACCCGTGTCCTCTGCATTGGCAGGAGGATTCTCAACCACTGCGCCACCAGGGAAGCCCTCTTCTAATGCTTTTGACCTAGGAAATCCTTTCTTGCCAAGCTCTGTGTGGTTTGGTTTTCTAATAATTTCAGCTTCTCTCAGAAAGGTGATGATAATGCAAACAAGAAATAATGCCAAATTGGCCTCCTCTGAGGGTTGTATCCTCAGGAATTTCTCCCCTTTGCATGAGGACTCTGTTACCCACAGTGCTGAAGACCAGTTAGCATAAATCACGCGTTATCCTTGCTCTGTACTTCCAGCCCCGACTTAATTTCTTTAGGTCATAACAACTTCCTTATCACTGGCATTTCCCTGCAGTAGTGTTGACCGACTTGGCTTCATGGTTTCAAATTCAGAGCTTGTGAGATCCAAGTAGAGGTGTCTGTGTGTCTGTGTGTGTTTTAATGATGGCCATGGATGGAATGAAGTCAAGACACGGTCAGCTGAGCAAACGGGCCAGTTAGGTTGCTCCTTTGAAAAATAAAACACAAGTGCTAAATTTGATGGTCGCTCTTCACATAGTCAGCTACCATTCCAACTTCAGCCCACACGCTTAACACCCGTCTTTGGATCATACAAATGCATCTTCAGATAATGTCACCGCACACATCAACTCTTAGTCATATTTCTTTTGAGTCCAATTATATTTTTATCTGCATTGCACTTAACACAGAGCCTCTTTTAGTATGGCCATTCAGTGAAACTTGGAATGTTTTTATAGGTATAATCATAGAAAATTGAGTTGGGTTTAGTACCCTATGAAAAATTCTCACAAAGTATTCCCAAGAGATTGCCTTACTTGACAGTGTTATAATCCAGAAAAGGATTTTTTAAAAATTGATAAGAGGAATTCAAATTATTACTTTTCATAGCATTGTTTGCAATATACTGCACGAATTTTTTAAATGTGAGTGTTATGTCTCGCAGTATTTAATACAAAAGCCCGCACCCTCACTGTACATAACACTTACAGCACTGAAGTTCTAGTACGAAAAGGCACTGGTACCTGGGGTGAGTGTTCGGTAGTGTCTGAGGTACCACAGTCATCTTGTTTTGATTATGAGTCAAGGCTTTAATCAAAACATTTTCATTAGCAACACTGTCTCTACTTGCAAAGTTTTTCTTAATGATAGTGAACCTCCCTTAGCTCCATGTGCAAACGTCCCCAACATGTGAACCGTCACACTTAAAGGACCAGATAGCAATTAAAATTTGAAAAAGGAGTGTTATCTCAGCTGTGAGCTGGCTCACCTAGTTAGAGTGAAAAATTAATCAAATGTATTACAAAGCATCACATGGTCAAAAAACAGATAAGGTTTGTAATAGAAAAAGGATTGGATTTCATAGTACTAGGTACGTGTGTGTGTGTGTGTATGTGTGTGTGGCTGTGTGTTTAATTTACTCAAGCAGTTGTGTGGATAAAAATAGCTTCACTCTTAAATGAAATGCCAAGATATGTTCTTTTGAAGGTTGTGTACTTTTGTTTTATGATTTACCTCTTCCTGGAGTAGCAGAATCCCACATGCCTTCAGTCAGTCAAAATGGAAAATTCTAATAGAGATACCTCCAACTTTAGCAACTAAAAACATTATTAAAGATTTTTAGAGATTTTTCTTCTCTCATTCTTGGGAGCAGACTTCATAAAGGTTTGGTCTCCCACTGGAATACATTTTTTGAAAAGCTATGTCGGTTACTGCTCCAAATCTAGAATTTGTTTGGTCAGTGTATCAGTCAGGATCCAGGAAGGAAAATAAAAATCCACACTAAGTATTCAACAAAGAGAATTTACTGTAGGGAACTGCTTAACAAGCGTTGGTGTGAAGCAGTCCACTAATATGGAGGCAGTAACCATAGGTTTCCTAGGGTTGAAGGAATAGAGAAAAGAAGGTAGGTTATCACCACCCAGAAGTTTGGAGAGTGGACCTCGCCAAACTGGGGTTCAGATCCCTCATAGGTAGAGGCGCCCAGCCAGTACCGGTCCTTCAGGGGCTCAGAGGAGAGGCACCGTGCTACGTTATTGTTGGGTTGGCACTGAAATGAACAGCAAGCAAAAGGGAAGGTGGTCCCTTCTCCCTTCCCCTGGCCTGCTAGGGCCCCATTTGCAGAACCCCAATAGGAAGACAGCTGACAAGAGAGACATGTAATTTATGTTGTCCCAGTCCCAGCATCACCAAGCGGAGCACAGAAGAGTGGATTCGGAGTTGAGAGACAGTAGTCAGCTGTGGGCGCCCCATGGGGCCCCCAACATAGAAATCCCTGCACAGAACCTGAAACCCAGGTTGGAGCACAGCTGTTCCAGGGTGATTAGCACGGTCCTTAACCCGTTCTTGGCATATTTGCATTTCCTTTCTTTTTTTTAATTTAATTTTTATTTTACAGTGGAGTATAGTGGATTTACAATGTTGTTTGTTTCAGGTGTACAACTAAGTGATTCAGTTATAGATATACATGTATCCATTCTTTTTCAGATTCTTTTCCCATATAGGCCATTGTGTAGAGTATTGAGTAGAGTTCCCTGTGCTATACAGCGGGTCCTTGTTGGTTATCTATCTTATGTATAGTAGTGTGTGTACGTTAATCCCAAGCTCCTGATTTATCCCTCCCCGCCATATTTCCCCTTTGGTAACCATAAATTGTTTTTGATATCTGTAAGTCTGTTTCTGTATGGTAAAATAAGTGCATTTTTATAATTTTTTAAAAACTAGATTCCACATATGGGTGATATCATATAATATTTGTCTTTCTCTCTCTGACTTACTTCACTTAGTATGATAATCTCCAGGTCCATCCATGTTGCTGCAAATGGTATTATTTCGTCCTTTTTTATGGCTGAGTAATATTCCATTATACATATGTACCACATTTTCTTTCTCCATTCCTCTGTCAATGGAAATTTAGGTTGCTTCCATGTCTTGGCTATTGTAAATAGTGCTGCAGTGAATATTGGGGTGCATGTATCTTTTTTTTTTTTTTTTAAAGAGTCTGTGTTTTTTAAATTAATTAATTAATAAGTTTTTTTTTTTTTGGTTGCTTTGGGTCTTCGTTGCTGCACGCAGGCCTTCCTCTAGTTGCAGTAAGCGGGGGCTACTCTTTGTTGAGGTGCTCAGGCTTCTCTTTGCGGTGGCTTCTCTTGTTGCAGAGCACAGGCTCTAGGCACGTGGGCTTCATTAGTTGTGGCACGCGGGCTCAGTAGTTGTGGCTCGCGGGCTCTAGAGCGCAGACTCAGTAGTTGTGGCTCATGGGCTTAGTTGCTCCGCGGCATGTGGGATCTTCCTGGACCAGGGCTTGAACCCGTGTCCCCTGCACTGGCAGGCAGATTCTTAACCACTGCGCCACCAGGGAAGCCCCTGTATCTTTTCGAATTATGGTTTTCTCCAGATATATGCCAGGAGTGGGATTGCTGGATCATACGGTAGTTCTGTTGTAGTTTTTTTAAGGAACCTCCATACTGTTCTCCATAGTGGTTGCACCAATTTACATTCCTACCAACAGTGCAAGAGGGTTCCCTTTACTTCACACCCTCTCCAGCATTTACTGATTGTAGATTTTTTGATGATGGCCATTCTGACTGGTATGAGGTGATACCTCGTAGTGTTGATTTGCATTTCTCTAATGATTAGAGATGCTGAGCATCTTGTCATGTGCTTTTTGGCCACCTGTATGTCTTCTTTGGAGAAATGTCTATTTAGGTCTTTTGCCTGTTTTTTGATTGGGTTGGTTTTTGTTTTTGTTTTGATACAGAGCTGCATGAGCTGTTTATATATTTTGGAGATTAATCCCTTGTCGGTCACATCATTTGCAAATATTTTCTCCCATTCTGAGGGTTGTCTTTTCATTTTGCTTATGGTTTCCTTTGCTGTGCAAAAGCTTTTAAGTTTAATCAGGTCCCATTTGTTTATTTTTGTTTCTATTTTCATTACTCTAGGAGGTGGATCAAAAAAGATATTGCTGTGATTTATGTCAAAGAGTGTTCTGCCTGTGTTTTCCTCTAAGAGTTTTATAGTAGGCACTTCCTTTTGCCATCTTAGTCCCTCTTGCGTTGTTGTGGTCAGATACAAGGGGTGTCATGAATAATTAGTAATCTATAATAGTTAAATCAATCATCTGCAAATATTGGTATTTTTTAAAAAAAAATCAGACTCTACTTACCATAATGCCACCCTCCCTCATTTGAATGATGCTCTAAAGGAATCACCCGTACTCCTGTGTGCTGTGGTGGGGAGAAATGTCTGCGAATCACTGCACTAGATGTCTTACTTCTCTTTGATGGTTCTACCAAAGAAGGGAAGAGTATACACTCAGATCTGTCCAGGGACTTGAACCAGTTATGCTTTGGTCAAAGAAAAGGCTGAAGCTCTTGACTACAACTGTGTTGAGTGATTTTGGCAGATTTCATTCATTCCTGCTAGTTATAGGCTGTGCTAACACAATTAAAACAGAGATGACTAGATTGGTGAAGGGCCATTGTCTTCCAGAAGGTTCAGGGAGTTTTAAAGGGTCAGGGTTTTGTGAGCACGCATCTAGTCTGGAGATGCCCTTGGAAATGTTTAAAGCCTTCCAAACCAGATCGGAATGATTGGAGCGCCCCCTCTGCTGCCAGTTCACCTGGGCTCTTGTTTTCACTCTAATACAGAGACTGGCTCCTTTTCCTATTTCCCTGCCACCAGCTTTGCTTTCCTAGAAGATGAAGAAGCAGTGAGTGATCTACTATGCATTATCCACTGATGTATTTTTCATGCAGTGTGGTTCATGCTTCCAGTAAATGTTATTTTCCAACAAGAAAAAAGTAGCCGGTTCCCTCAGTAAATGTTACTTGTATATTAGTTGGGCACTTTTGGTTTATTAATGAGTGTAATAATGAAAGTGCAGGTTGTTGAAAAGAATCAATGTTGTTTTTATTTAAGGCATAGCAGGAATGGTACAATGCCTGTGAATGCATCATTGTCGCTGAAGGCCTGACTGGTCCAAACTTGCCTCTGATTGGTTTAAATCAAATAGGTCCAAGCACTTCATAAAAATGTCTTTGTCAGCCTGGTTTTGCTTCCAAACCTATTCATCTCTGTCAGTTTTTAATATTAGTACCAGGCTCCTGGCCACAGTCCATTAGTACTGTACTTAATTGCTCATGTTACAGATGATCACCAATATAAGAAGCATTAATGTTTCCCCATCGAAAGACTGTTGCTATGTAGATGTCTCCAACTCAGCAAAGCTTATGAAGTGTGGTTATTCTGGACATTTCTTGTTCAGGATTTATAGATAAAGTTACTGTAGATTATAATGCAAAGAAAAATGCCCACCTCCTTCTGTGCAGGACACTTCTCAGTGGAACATTTTCTTTCTCGTTCAACTCTTCGTTGAAGATGCCCCAAATAACTTTCTTTTATCAGTAAAGGAACAAAAAGGAAAATGGTTACATTAGTGGAATTCTCTTAGCTTGATTTTCTGGAATAGTAATTCACTTTAAAGACTGTTTTCACATGCAGATTTGTTTTCTCTTTTTTTTTTTGTTTTGTTTTTTAAGCACATTCAAGGGGGAAAAAAATCTTTACACAGAATACCAGATTACTGGTTTTAATTTTCCTGAATAAATTACATGGTCTGTGTCTGTGGAGCACATGAAATTGTTACTAGGGATTTTAAAAGGAGCATTAAGGCAAAAGTACTTTATGATGTGCTTTTCTGAGTATTTAGAAAATCATAAACAAATGTATTTGTTTGTGGGGGAAATGAACAATTATGCCTCATCTTCTTCTGTACTTAATGCCCAATTTCAAAGTCTCCCGTCTTGCTTTTCCCACAAGCATTCCTGGGCTGAGACTGTCCTGCCGCCTGGCTGAGGCGGCTTCCTGGGCAGTGACTTGGGGGGAGCTGCACCCAAGCCCCATGCATTTGGGCAGAACCCGAGTAATAGTCAGATGGAGCTTCGGCCTTTTTTTCTCTGCAGGTGGAAGGCAGTGTGTGAGAGGTTCACGTTTTAAATAAGATAAGTATGTGCTTTAAGGTAAATGCCAAACGTACATCAGGTTCTAAGGGACTCAGCCAGTCATACTGGGGGAAGCCAAGGGGAAGTAAGGCGGGCTACAGCTCTGTTCATGTCCAGCTCAAGACTTGGTGCCTTCGTGCTCATTTTGACATCCTTGGAGTTAATCAGTACACAGTTCAGGGGGCCACAGGCAGGATACACAGATTTCAGGGATCCTTTAGCAATCCTCTAGACCAGTGTTACTCAAGTGAGGTTCTTCTGGCCCATCTGTGCTCTGTGAATGGGGCAGCTATGCAGAAGCACTGATACACTTACATGGCAGTTTGCCAGAATAATTTTTTTTTAATGGGAACTTGCATTTTGTATGTCTTTTAAAATTTCTCATTTTCCTGTTAATTCCTTTTTATGGTATTTTACAAAAGTGTCAGTCAGCAACAGACAGGAAATTTAGGAAACTAGCCCCTCTCACCAGGTCACTGGAGAAGCAGCGCTCCACACCAGTGGTCACAAACTCAGATGTTGATGGGGGCAGGTAGCATGGGTGAGCACAGGTGTGGCCAGGCTGGAAAGTGCCAAGCACACAGCCGGGCGAGAGAGAGGCCCAGGGGGATCAGCGACGCTTACTGCCTTAGAAGGATACAGTCTCGGTGCTTCCAGACCTTCCATGTTCTGGAGATAATTTTTATGTGAAATCACCCAACTTACAAATACTGGCTCCAGTATTTCTGAAAATATTTTATGTAAACTAAACTAAACATGCCTGTGGGCTGCTGTGTTCCACGAGGACTGAACTGTCTCTGGCATCGGGCTATAATCCAGCCTCTGCTTAATCGCCCTGCAGTGGGAAGGCAACGAAGAAGCACCACTGTTGAAGGCACTCTTCATCCGTACACTCTTCCCCATACTGAGCAACATACCTGTGGCTTCCCATTGACTCTACCTTGCCTTTTGGGGCTGACTCATTCCACATGCTCTTTTTTCTCGGTGATGGGCCTCCTTACACTTGGCAAAGCTCCTCTCTCACTTCAAGTCTTCCTAATCCATTCATTCAAGCCTCAGAGCACGATATATGGACTTTCACCAGTTTGGCTTGCTCTCGTGTAAATGCCTCCCATTCGTGTCACTTAGAAGACCCAAAGCTGTTCCAGATGTCGCATATAGTATTTCTTGGGATGTGGGCAGTGTCAGAGCCTAAGATTACGTTTGAAATTGGTGGCCAGTTTCTTTTTCTCGGGTAGGATAGATTTGCCATTTGATTGACTGCCTTTTTCCTTTGCTGCTGCCCTCAAGAGCCAGTTGGTGTTTTCTGAACATCTACCAAGAATAGGGCTGGCAAAAAATGAGGATGTGCCCATGCTGCCACATTCATGGCAGAGACTGCTAAGGGAACGTGATGCCGCTTCCCGAGAACCCAGGCTCAGCTTCACAATTCTCCTCAATATGGCGCCCGTAGGCACTACTGCCAACTCACTAGAACTGGGAGGTGCTGTGACCCTCTCTTTTTTTTTTTTTATATAAAATTTGCTTTCTTTTTATTTTTTTTTTGTTTATTTTTTTGAATTTAATTTTTTTATACAGCAGGTTCTTATTAGTTATCTATTTTATACATATTGGTGTATATATGTCAATCCCAATCTCCCAATTCATCCCACCACCTCCCCCCTCCCCCACCACTTTCCCCCCTTGGTAGCCATACATTTGTTCTCTACCTCTGTGTCTCTATTTCTGCCTTGCAAACCGGTTCATCTGTACCATTTTTCTGGATTCCACATATATGCGTTAATATACGATATTTGTTTTTCTTTTTCTGACTTCATTCTGTTTAAGTCTCTAGGTCCATCCGCGTCTCTGAAAATGACCCAATTTCGTTCCTTTTTAAGGCAGAGTAATATTCCATTGTATATATGTACCACGTCTTCTTTATCCATTCGTCTGTCGATGGGCATTTAGGTTGCTTCCATGAGCTGGGTATTGTAAATAGTGCTGCAGTGAACACTGGGGTGCACGTGTCTTTCTGAATTACGGTTTTCTCTGGGTACGTGCCCAGTAGTGGGGTTGCTGGGCGTGACCATATCTTATGTGACCCGACTCACAGTCCATACATACATGAAACAGAGTTAAATATTTAAGGCTATAAAAACCTTAGGTAAGGAAGTAATAGATACAGATAATAAGTTCAACAGAGATCAAAGAAAGAAGAGAAAATTTCCAAATGGAATAAGCAGAGTCTTCCAGCGTGGGGATCTAGAATTTGAACTGGATTTTTTTTTTTTATTGGAGTATAGTTGATTTACAATGTTGTGTTAGTTTCAGGTATACAGCAAAGTGATTCATTTATACATATACATATATTCATTTTTTTCTCATATAGATTATCACAGAATATTGAGTAGAGTTCCCTGTGCTATACAGTGGGTCCTCGTGGGTTATCTACCTTATATATAGTGGTGTATGTATGTTAATCCCAAGCTCCTGATTTATCCCTCCCCGCCATATTTCCCCTTTGGTAACCATAGTGGTTTTTGATATCTGTAAGTCTGTTTCTGTTTTGTAAATAAGTCCATTTTTTATCATTTTTTAAAATTAGATTCCACATATGGGTGACGTTCTAGATTTGTCTTTCTCTGACTTACTTCACTCAGTATGACAGTCTCTAGATCTATCCAGGTTGCTGTCAATGGCATTATTTTGTTCTTTTTTATGGCAATATATATACAATATTCCATTGTGTATATGTACCACATCTTCTTTATCCATTCCTCTGTCGATGGGCATTTAGGTTGCTTCCATGTCTTGGCTATTGTAAATAGTGCTGCAGTGAACACTGAGGTGCATGTATCATTTTGAATTATGGTTTTCTCTGGATTTATGCCCAGGAGTGGGATTGCTGGATCATATGGTAGTTCTATTTTTAGTTTTTTAAGGAACCTCCGTACTGTTCTCCATAGTGGTTGTACCAATTTATGAACTGGACCTTAAAGAGATTAGGTTAGAACCTAAGATAGATCATCGTACACTGCCTAAAATAATTCAGTTGTAGAACTCAGAAACAGTAAAGAAATTATATTTGAGGGCAAGGACCTTGTGGTATTGCTTTCCTTGAGACTCACCAGTGCACCCAGTACTGCGTCGTGAACATACCAGGGACTCAAGAATTAGGGGTTGAATGAATTAAATTAAATCCAAACAAAAAGGACAGCTTTCTCTAGGAAATGTGTACAAAGAGGTAGGGAATGAGTTGGTAGAAGGGGCAGTCAGGAGAGGTCTAAGGCTGAATTTCCAAATTGGATACACCAAAGGCAGGTATTATAGTTTATCCTCTCAGTGTCTGTTCAGTCTCTTGCCTTGAGGTCCAATGGGTAGACCGTGCCCCATCCTCACCCATGGTGGGGTCGACCAATCTATGGACTTGCATCTCCTTTGTAAACACTGTCTTGGTAACGGGGACTCTGGCCAACGGGTACTCTGTTGGTAACGCTTCTGTAATACCGCCACCCAGGCGCTCTCATCTCCCTTTTCCCCACACCCACAGAAGGCCACCTGGCCCTTATCAGCAACCAGTGACCCCCAAAATCTAACACAAAGTGTTGAGATTTAGGCAGACTAAATAAGGTATTGCTGCTGCTCTTCCAATGATACCCCATCAGGCTTGTTCTTATAAGGGCACCTGAATTGGGTGGGTGTAAGCACCCTATGCCCGGAGCAGCTTCTCATCTGTAAAGAATTTCTCCCCAAAGGACAGTCAGGTAATTTCATAAGCAAGAGCCTCCCTCCGTATCACTCAGCATGCCTATAATGCTCTGATAACTTTCCAATGCCTGGATTTTTCAAGAAACTTTTAAAAAGGAAAACAGAACCCCAGCCAGGCCCTGGAGTAGAAAAACTGGTTTCTGTTTAAAAAAAAAATAAACAACAGCCTTTGAAAAATCTCTATTTAAAAATTCTTAAATTTGCCTCTAAATGCAAGTTGTAATTAATAGAAGTTGGAGTTTACACTGTTGAGTGTAAAAACACCCTCAGGCACAAACTAATCAAGTGTGTATGTCATGCTGTAAACTACAGCAAGTTCTTTGTTTGACCCAAAAAAGGCTTGCCAAACAGCAGTTTCTTCTTTGTCCAGCCCCCTTATTGTCTCATTTTTGTTTTCTTCCCACTCCCCGTACCCAACCCCCTTTGAACCTTGCTATAGTATTTAAGAAACTTTGCAGGTTCCATGTTTTATTGATAGTTTTCATCCAGCCTGAATTTAAATTTGAGAATAGATTAGGTGTCTTAGCCCTTTTTCTTTTTGATAAATAACAAGAGGTTTCTACTTATGATTTTCTGTCCTCAGGGCTTTATCATTAAGATTAAATAACTGTATTCTCAAGCATGCCACTGCACAAACATCTTTTCAATTATGTGAGTAACAGATGCCTTCACAAAGGAACTATTGAAAATTCAGAAAGCATGTTTCCAAAAAAGAAAGGAAAAAAAAAGTATCAGATGACAGAAGAATGTAATTGTTTACCATTAAAATATACCCTTAACTCTTCCACTGAAAACCTCTTGGAACATTTTGGTTTTGTGCAAGTTATTACAAAGTTTGATCAAAGTGATACATGTTTGGGGGAATTGTTGAGCATTTCAGAAGCTCTGGGATGTGTGGTGTCTCACTTACGTGGGACTTGAATGCGACAGTTGTTTGTGCTTTTACATATGGACCCTTCATGTTGGGGGTGCACATCATGTTGAAAACGCTGTAGTTGTATTTGTCTATTATTCTTGAAATGATGTTCATCTGCCCTTGAAAGAGATTCAGAGGAACACCCAGGAGTTTCTCTCCACCCCCCCCTCTAAGCCTGGCTCCCACAGCCCATGTATTTGGTTCAGAGGCCTGTCATCCTGGAGCTGCGTCTCTCACGCTGACTCTCCTTCATGGGAGTCAAGCCACCATCCATCAAGCCAGGGACCCCAGCACCGTTCTTTCCTCTCTTTGCTTAGTTAGGGTCACAGTTACTCCACGACTATGGGAAGGCATAGAGTCATCAATGGGCCTCAGAAACAACTCTCCCACAACTGGGGCAAATGGAGAAAATGAGTGCCTTCACAAGGTTTTCTTGTTCATCTTCTGCTTGCCCTTGAGTAGGTAATGAAGCCCCTAGTGAGCTGATTATTTTCCCAAGGCAGAGATTTTCTGAAGACGAGAGGACATTGATAGTGGTCGTTGATAATAATGGGCCACGTGCCGTTTAGGCATCTTAGAGTGGAATACAAATGATGCTCTTTTTACCTACTTCCTTTTTAAAGAGCTCTGTACAGTTTACCGTTGGTAGCTCATGGGCAAGCTGAGTCTTTCACACAGAACCCATGTTGCGTTCTCCCACCGTTTTCTTGGCTCAGGTGGGTCCTGCCGCTGGCTTATTCCCCGTGGCCTGCATGTCAGCGTGGCGCCTCCCTCCATGGTTCGGTGCTCCAAGCTTTGAGTTCACCCCTTCGTCTGTCAGAAGCTGACACTGAAGTCCTCTTTCTCCGCTCTCTTTGTGACTGATATTTTGCTCCGCACTCTGCACACCATTCTTTCTGCTCCACTGAAACTTACTTACACCATAAACTGGTGGAGATCTTCATCTGGAGCCCACATTTTTTCTTAGATGGAGCTTGGCTTTTAAAAGAGTAGGAACAAAGCGGCATAATTGCCATTATACTCAACCAGTGTTGTGCCCACTGAGGAAACATTCCCACTGCTCCGCACGTTGACGTAGCAGCACATTTGTGTATTTGGCTTTTGTTTTGGTACTTGCCCGCCCCCCCCCCCCGTCCCCCGCCGCCAACAAATGCTCTTTAGCCATTTTTATAGTGATGGTCTGGTACCTTGAGCTGGAGGTGAACAGTATATGAGATTAGAACTTTCCATGTTTCTTGGAACCTTAACAAGTGTGTGTACTTCATCTTCAAAAAAGAAAAACATACCTTCTATTGGCTCCATATTTGGTGAAAGAGTGCTTCCCACACTTCACAGTGAAGTTATATATTTTCAGTTTCTGGCTGAGAAGGGAAATGTCTGGCAAAACCTTAGAATTTATCGACCCTAGAATCAACTTGGAGGTATAATAACTCCATTTGGGATCAGATCAGGTCTGAAGCCCCAGTGGAACCAATATGTCATTTCTTTTCTAATGCCACGATAAAACCTAATAGTTAAAAGCACAGTAGTAGCATTTTTGCCCTGATATGCACGCCAACTTTATTCCCTCTGCCCCTAAGATATTCTGCTGCAAAGGCACCAGTAGAAATCTGGGCCTCGAATTGTTCACTGGTTTGATAGCATCAAAGTGCCTATGCGGTAACTAGGGTAAGTTTGAGGTTCATATACAACCCTAAAGATTTGCCACTGTGCCGCGGAGCAACGAGGCCCGTGCGCCACAACTACTGAGCCTGCGCTCTAGAGCCTGCACGCCACATCTACTGAGCCCACATGCCACAACTAATGAAGCCCGCCCGCCTAGGGCCAGTGCTCTGCAACAAGAGAAGCCACCACAATGAGAAGCCCACGCACCGCAATGAATAGTAGCCCCTGCTCGCTGCAACTAGAGAAAGCCCTCGCGCAGCAACTAAGACCCAACACAGCCAAAAATAAATAAATTAAAAAAAAAAAAAAAGATTTGCCACTTCTTCTAACTCTTCAGACTGAATAAGTCCTAGACATTCTTATAATATCATTTTTCAGAGCTCTATAAATACATGGATTCTCATTTCTCCTCTTAAGCACTGTTTGCTAAATGTTTTGGCCCCAAAATTCAGTCAGTCATTCCATGCAAGCATTAGTCAATACAGGAGACATTAGTGGTTACTCGTTCTGATGAGATTTGACATTATTTTTCCTCTGTCTATGCGGAGGGGAGGGGAATGTTGCCTAATAAAGATGAAGGGTCTTTTCTTCTTTTGTATGAAATGCAAATGATGAGGACATGTGCAATATTCATTTCTTGAACATGAAGCTGCTGCTTTTTGTTGAGAAAGAGAGGCAAGGCCCTGGAGGATTTCAGAATTTGTAAATATAAAATTATCTGCCTTCGTGTTTAAAAAAATAATAAAAGGGAGAAAGAGTTGGCAGGTTGCCAGATTACTTACATTACAGTAATAGATTTGCTGACCCTTGACTTCTGCTGAAGAGAAATGTATTGAATTTTTCATAATATCAGATGAGGCAGATCTAAAAACCTAGTATACTGAGCACCATTATTTAAGTTGAGATTTAACAAAGCAGAAATCTTTTCAAACCAGCAGTTTCTTGTATGATGATAATTTAGTGGCTCAGACGCTAATAAATCAAGGTTATAATGCCACTGATTTGTTAATTTTAACTTGGGTTGATTTTAAGTTGTCTTTATTTACGAAAAAAAAAAAAAAAAAAAAAGGAGAAGGAGAAAAAAATCTTGCTTTTCACAGTGACTGAATTTAGTAAGAATCTCCGTGATAGAAAAAGGCTCCCCTACTGTTTCTGCTTTGGGGTGGAAAATGTTATTCTTGTATTATTCCTAGGGAAAAATAAAATCTCATGCTGCTACAATTCTTATGTCTATGGAAAGATGTTATTTTTTAATACATGATGGCTTACCTATTTCAGATCCATTAATGGCATCGTAAATAAGCATTTTGCTAATCTGAAATGTGAAATCTGGATAATAGTAAAGGCCCATTTATCTGCTTAGCTTTCAGTCCTCAGACTACATTAGATTGGGGGGTGGGGTGGGAGGGGGAATTTCTCTGGATTTTCTAATGAATATATTGCTTCTCTTCCCTATTACTTCCATCCACCAGAAACCCAAACCACATTCTTAGAGTTGCAATCCATTGAAAATATTTCTCCTGTGTAATGAGTTCTTAGGGGCTGGGGTGCATTTTGGCTTTTATCTGTACAGTTTAGAGGCTGATTAAATCTTTGTTGTAAGGTGCAGTCATGTTGCTTTATACTAAATTCTTTATACAACGCTTGCTGCATTGGGCAATGTTGACCTTATGTTGGCTAACCTGTTTTCACTGGTATCGCATGTACGTTAAATGTTTAAATGTTCAGAAACCTAAAATAGCTTTCGTCCTCTGTACTGTGTAAAAACTTCTAATAATCAGATGATAAGATCATATCCTGTGGGGTAATTGTGTTGTACCATGACAGGATAACTGAAAAAACATTCAGTGAAAATCGTACCAAACGGAAATCACTATATGAACAGTGATTGTTTGTGTGCTGGGTGAGGGGAGCTCTGCTCTTCAGGGCTTAGCTGGTCATATTTCTACTTGTTTCCTTTTAGCTGCTGCCTTTCTTGTTTTATTTCGGGAGCCTTTATTCCCTGAGCCACTATAATTATCTTTCAGTGATTTAGAAGGGAAAAAAAACACTCAATTGACCTTTACACACACACACACTCACACACACTCTCCCTCTGGAAGCCTTGAACAAGCAGGGTTTGTGTTTGGATTCAGTTTTACCTTAGTCATGCCTCTTTCCAGATACAAGAAACATTTAATTCCAGATTTCCTGCTTCTGGCTTTAGGCCTTTGACCAGCAAAGTGAAATGTATTTTTTACTGCTGTCAGCCAGCCAGCTGCTGAGCTGAGTGAAGGGAAGAAAAAAAAAAAAAAAAAAAAAAAAAAATGAAGGAAAGGGAAAAAAAAAAAAAGAAAGAAATGAAATAGAAGTGTCGCCCTGCTTCTTGAACTTGCAAAATTGTGCGAGGAAATTAAAGTCTCCTTAGCACCCATCTAGAAAGCTGGGTTGGCCCAGGACTATCAGGACCTGAGGTGAGGGGTCCTCACCTTGGGTGTCTCTCCCACCCGGTTCTCTGCTTCCTCTCACCCCCTTCCCCACACTCAGAGGTAACGCTGTCATCCTTAGTGAAGGGAGTCCCTCACGGTGCCACCACCTCAATTAGAGTGGAGTTTGGGGGGAGGGTGGTACCAACGAACAATAACCATTGGAATACCCAGACTTCGATGCTCCTTGGGTTCCCATGGCAACCAAACAAAAGTAAAACAAACCTATCTGTCCTAACAATAAAAATATGTTTTCATTAAAGTCAATTTAACATATTTTTCCTAATTTAAAATATTCAGTGCATTTTGCTCCCGGACAAAAATCCCCAACCTGCCACTGCTGAAGGGGATAAAGTCCCTGGCAGAGCCATGCAGATAAAAGCAACTGGGGGGAATGTTGGGGACTTTACAGATGAGACGGAATACATTCAAGTATGAACAAGATTGCTTTTTTCTCTCTTCTGCTTAGTTATGCTTTTTATTATATAAACATTAACTGTAATATTACAGTGGGAAGCAGGTATTTGGCAGCCATATATTATTTTAGTAAGTCTACATAGAGAGAACAGTTTCCAGTTTTAGCAGCTGTAACATGTTTAAACTCAGTTTGTAATGGGATCTGAAGATAACTATTCCCCATGGGCTGTGTTGATCTTCATGGCTGGCCCACTGCCAGACGCAGGGCTCGAAACTATTATTCACGCCTTCTTGCACATACCTTGCCTGAGCATGCTCAGTAATGACTTTTGTTTCTAATTGCTATAAATTGAGATTTGATTTTCCCATAATTTACTTGGTATTTTATTAAAGAGTGAAATATCATGATCACAAATGTCCCCACGTCTGTACTCACAAACCCAAACAGTTGTGTACGTTTAAGTAGTTGAGATCCAAATTGCATAGTTAGAAACCAGTTTTAGGATAGCTAACAAATATCCAAGCCAAAGAAGTTTTTGCCTGGGAGTCTTAGTTTAAAAATAATTACGGTTCCCAATATTTGAACAGATTTATGTTGTTTATAAGCCAAGTACATTTTCTTCATTGAGTCAACTTGTCTTATTTAAAACAAATTATGTTTGCTGTATTAAAGTTCATATTTTTAAGGCTGAGTCTTGTATTAATCCCACAGTGAGTCATTAATCATACCAAATGCATTATAAAAACTTTAATCACTGAAGTTGAAACTGAGATTGTAATGCAATCCATCCCGTTTAATTACATCAGCTATTTTTCCCTTTCAGATCAAGCGCTATGTTGCAAAGGGAAAACAGATTAAAACAAGAGCTGTTTGATGTTTCTCTTTTTAGAGCAATTTTATGTACTTTGTTTAAAAAGTTATATAATTAAAATGCTTGAATTTTTCAGCCCTCTGATTTTTGTGGCTTGAACGTTCTGCCTGCCTTCCTTCTCTCTGCGGCCCTCTTTAACTTGGCACCCCAAAACAGAGCTTCTCATACTGGAGGCACCTACCCCCCCCTAAGAGCTCTGGATAAGACAGCCGTCTCCCCGCTGTGCCGTGCTTCCCTCCTGTAACCTCTTTATCTTAAGTGTCTGGTCTATATTTTGACATGAATGAATGCAAACTTGGGAGACAGGCAGAACTAGGTTCAAATTCCACATCTAACAAATGGGGTGACTCAGGCAAACTATTTAGCCTTTATGGGCCTCAGTTGCCTCATCTGTTGAAAAGGGAATAATAATAACAACAACAATAATAGTAAATACTCCATAGGGATGTTGTGGACATTACGTGAAATAACCTATATAATGTACCTAGGGCATTACCTGGCACATACTAGTACTTTACTAGAATGTAAGCCTCAGGGGCTTTGATTATCGTGCTCGCTGCTGTATCTTGGTGCCTAGAACACTGCCTGACACATAGTAAGTGCTCAATAAACAGCTGTTGGCAGAATGATAAATGAATGGCAGCTAGCATTATAGTTGCTATTATTGTGATGTTGTTATCAGCATTTAGCCAGGTCCCATGGGCAGTGATAATGATGTGACTTTGGATGTGTCCATTGGTATCCTCGGTGTACAGCTTCGCAAAACAAGAAAGAGGTCTTGCAAAGCAGTATGTAAGCTACCAGGTGCTGGTTTTGACCGGGGAAGATGAAGTCACTCGATAAATTGCCTGTATTGAGACAAGAAAGTAAACCCCCATAGCATCAACACTACTGGAATTGCCTGCCCTGACCGATCCTCTCTTCTGATACCCTTGTAGATTAATCCTGCCGTATGAAAGGTTTATTAAAGGAGAGGAAGATAAGCCCCTGCCTCCAATCAAACCTCGAAAACAGGAGAACAATTCACAGGAAAACGAGAATAAAACAAAAGTATCAGGAGCCAAACGCATCAAACACGAAATCTCTAAGAGCAAGAAAGAAAAAGAGAATGCCCCGAAGCCCCAGGATGCATCAGAGGTGAGTTGGGCTCCTCCACAGAAACACCTCTGGGAGGTTGGTCCTGCCTCGGGGTCTTCTGGAGCCCTGCATCTATAGCTGCCTCCCTGCCAGAGACAACGCCAGACTAAGAAACCTAATCATCTGAACTTCACAGTTGCCTGAGTAGTGGGCCTTTCGGGGCAGCACGTGGATTGAATGGGATAGGCCAAGAATAGGATCTAGAAGGAAGCAAACATGCTGTAGAAAACTGAGAGCAGACCCGACTTTGAGATAGAAGGAGCCAGAGCTCCAGCTCTTAAAGCCAAGGGACTCCCGTGTGAAAGATGTGGCTTCTTTGCCATTTCACAGCCAGCCTGTCTGAGGAGTCGGTGTGACTTTAAAACACGCATTGTGGGATCTGCTGTGTCTCTGCAGGACTGTCCTAAAAACTTCAGAGACTTGTTTGCCTCCATTAATTGACCTCTGTGCACCAGACTTGGGTTAAGACCAATTTAGGAACATCTTAAGTACATATTATTTATAGGGGAATTTTGAAATGGTTCCTCTGAAACCATGATTATCTGTCTTGTTAACAGGTAGTTTCTGAACCTTTTAAAACAGGCCCCAGCTACCCACAGCCCCCAGCAGCTCTCTGGTAGAAGCCGTTACTATCATCGTCCAGACAGTCATGGTGGGTGAGCTGGGCTCTGTTTCAAGATGAATAATAAAAAACTCTGCCGCCCATTAAAAAACAAAAACAAAAAAACCAAACCAAAACAAAAAAAACTTAGCAGCCACATTTGAAGACAGCATGTTCTAAGATTCAACCCCAGAGGGAACTTTGGTGCTGATATTAAACACTCCCTAAAAATCAGGTTTATAATGAACACATAAGAGACTCTCTAATTAAACAAACACCGGCTTAAAACACCCTCACAACACACACACCAGCCTCCTAACTAGAAATTAACTTACAGAACTGACTCCTGTGTAAGAAGATAATATTAATACCAAGAAGAGAAATTTGCTTTAATTTTTGTTTCATAATTATTTTAAGCTCTAGTAATTAAAAGGGGGGGGGATGATGCAGAGATTTCTAAACATCTGCAGGCTTGCAACATAAATGGCCAAAAGCAAGGAAATTCCAAGTTAAGGCTTACATTCCATTCTCCCTTTATCCTGTTGGTCTGGTGATTTATTATAGGGCTTGGGATCAGTGAGTTCTATTAGATACCATATGTACAGCATTGCCAAAGCACCAGGGGACAAACTGAGGACCAAGAGGCCAGCTGACCTTTGAATGGCTCCACTCTGGGCATGAGAATTGAAAGGGCTGGTTTGTGAGTTTGGGGAGGAATCCTCAACCCATGCCCTGAGCCCATCAGCTTGGGAGGTGACCACTGTCAAGAGTAGAGCCCGATGCCCTGCGGTCCACAGAAATCCTGAAAGCCTTAAGGATCCCTGTTTCCTGTAGGCCCCCACAGGTTCCCTTCAGGGACTGTAAGTATCTAAGTGACCAAGGTGATTATGATCAGGTTATCTAAACTACCTGGAATCCCACACCCTCTCTCCAAGGTTGATGCAAAGATAAGAATTGCTCCCTGCCTCCTACACAGACCCATGTTATATATATATAACAAGTATATTTCTCTCTATATATAGAAATATACTTGCTATATATATTTCCATACATAGCAAGTATATTTCTTCTCATTGACTGTGTGTTTGGGGTTTGAATTTTATTGTTGTTGTTATTATTGTCATTGTTTTTAATTTGGAGATAGGAGGGCTTAAAAAGCCCTTCTAGTCAAACCCACTATCTTCAAGTAATCAGATTATAAGCTGTGTGGTGGGAAGGTACCATTTAATATATACTAAGGCAAATCATAAAATGCCATCCTACAAAAAGGGTCCTTTACTTTTTTTTTTTTTTTCTGCCTAGCTTTCAATGACCTCCTAAACCTGTTTACAATCAAAAACATAGAACTCCGTGTAGCTGAAGGCCTAGGTCACAGAGACGTCAGTGGGGCTGAGACTCCTCCACAGCCCCATCAGAAGCTAACACTTAAATGCAATATGCCTTTTTCCCTAGCCGGAGTCATTTTTCTATATTTTCATGTGGTGTATAAGCTCACGAGACCAATGATGATTGTTAATGTAGAACAAGTAATGATATTTGTACTGGAAAAGGCAGCTATTAGTACAAAAACAAAGAAAGGAAAAGAATGATGATAAGCATCCCTAAAAAACAGGGATATCTTGAAGTGGATTTAAGGAGAAATATCTATGAAATGGGTATGGTTCCTTAAAATTTTTGTTCCTATGCACCCCTACACCAGCATCCTCAATCTTGCCCAAAGATCCTAAAGTGGTAGGCACTTCTTTCCTTAACAAAGAAGAAAAATATTCAAGGGATGAGGTGGGGGGTGGGGGGGAAGACCATCTCAATATAACCGTTTTGTGACTGTTCTCCACCAAGACACATCAGGGCAGAATGACAGAAGTTTTGAAAGAACTTGCCAGTCCCCCTGGGTCACAGATGGAAAGTTAAGATGACCTTCTAAGGCCAAAGTCTGTACAGCTACGTAATGCAGTGAATGAGTCGAATTGTACCCACAACTTCTGTCAGGAGGGACACATAAAGACCATCCATCTCATTGACTACAACTTATTTCAGTGAACAGAAAAGCTGTATGTGTTGTGGCATTCACTGCTTGAATTTTGACAATTTCATTTTCAGCTTTAATGGAAATGTGGTTTGCTGCAGCCTAGAAGGACTTGGAGTCCTTCTGTCCCTCAGGTAGACAGGCTGACGTTGCATCTGCATAATTTTTCAATATTTTAGCTTTATCTGCATGTCATATGGCACTGGGTAGAAATTATTAACACTTAAGCATTGCTAATTTAACCCATCATACTGAACATGTTAGGACGGGATTTGCTCTCTCGAAGAAAAAACAAGGGATTTTAGTAAGTTTGTTGTTGACACGGGGTTGGATTTTTGAAAGATTCTAAAAAAATCTTTCTCCAAAGTGTCATAAACCGCAACATGTAATTTAAAACCCATTTGGATAATTGACTGATTTGACAAGAAAACAACCTCAGAATTAAACTATTTATTAGAATCAAGGAGTGATATGACTGTATACCGGGAGTACATAATTCTTTGCTATTTTGATAGGTATCTCATAAGGGACTGGAGTGAATATGCATATTTCCCCTAATGTTTCTGTCATTTATATTTCTTTGTTTAGAGCCATGATTGGGGAGTAATAAAGCTTTACAGAAACTCCATGAGCTGACTGAAAAAGCTGTTTTCAAAAAATGGCTGTGTGTAATATTTTATTTCATAGCATAAAGTGTCAACGCATTTGGCTTCCTTCTGACTATCTTTTGCAATATTTTATCAGGTTTCGTCAGAGCAAGAGAAGGAACAAGAGACTTTACACCAGAAAAGCATCACTGAGCCCCTCCCAGTAGCAGACACAAAGAAAAAAGTGGAAGGGTACCAGGATTTTGCAGCAAGGCCCCTGGTGTCCCGAGCAGACCCAGAAAAGGACGACGACACAGATCAAGGTGCCAGCAACGAGGAGGCGGGAGAGAAGGGGCCTGCCCCTCCACTCGCGAGCGCCCCTCTGGCCCCCGAAAGGGACCCAGCCCCGATCCCCGGCGCTGGCAAACAGTCGCGCACCTCTCCCAGTGCTCTCCTGGACTCAAAACAAGAACCCAAGCCCTGCTGTTTTACAGAGAGCCCTGAAAATGAACTCCAAGAAGCGTCCTTCCCCGGCTTCCCCACCACGCAGCCACCACTGGCAAACCAGAGTGAAATGGAGGACGACAAACTCCCCGCGATGGCGGATTATATCGCCAACTGCACCGTGAAGGTGGACCAGCTGGGCAGTGACGACATCCACAGTGCACTCAAGCAGACCCCGAAGGTCCTTGTGGTCCAGTCATTTGACATGTTCAAAGACAAAGACTTGACTGGGCCCATGAATGAGAACCATGGACTTAATTACACACCCCTGCTCTACTCAAGGGGCAACCCAGGCATCATGTCCCCGCTGGCCAAGAAAAAACTTTTGTCCCAAGTGAGCGGGGCCGGCCTCTCCAGCAGCTACCCCTATGGCTCCCCACCCCCTCTGATCAGCAAAAAGAAACTGATTGTGAGGGACGACCGGTGTTCGGGTTTGTCCCAGGCCCATCACGGCCAAAGCGCTGACCACATGGCAGTCAGCCGGCCGTCAGTGATTCAGCACGTCCAGAGTTTCAGAAGCAAGCCCTCAGAGGAGAGAAAGAGCATTGGTGACATTTTTAAGCACGACAAACTGAGTCGATCGGAGCCCCACCGCTGCAGCTTCTCCAAGCATCACCTTAGCCCCCTTGCCGACTCCTATGTCCTCAAGCAAGACGTTCAGGAGGGCAAGGAGAAACTGCTAGAGAGAAGGGCTCTTCCCCACTCCCACATGCCTAGCTGCCTGGCCGATTTCTACTCATCTCCTCATCTCCACAGCCTCTACAGACACACTGAACACCATCTGCATAACGAACAGACATCCAAGTACCCTTGCAGGGACATGTACAGGGAATCGGAAAACAGTTCTTTTCCTTCCCACAAACACCAAGAGAAGCTCCACGTAAATTATCTGGCGTCTCTACATCTGCAAGACAAAAAGTCGGCTGCAGCAGAAGCCCTCACAGACGATCAGCCAACGGACCTGAGCCTTCCCAAGAACCCTCACAAACCCACTGGCAAGGCCCTGGGCCTGGCCCACTCGGCGCCCGGGCCTCAGGAGAGCAAGGGCGCCTCCCAGTTCCAGGTCATAAACAGCCAGAGTCGAGACTGTCACCCCAAGGCCTGTCGGGTATCGCCCATGACCATGTCGGCCCCTAAAAAATACCCTGAATCGCTTTCCAGATCGGGAAGACCTCACCCTGTGAGACTGGAGAATTTCAGGAAGATGGAAGGCATGGTCCACCCCATCCTGCACCGGAAAATGAGCCCTCAGAACATTGGTGCAGCGCGTCCCATAAAGCGTAGCCTGGAGGATTTGGACCTTGTGATCGCCGGGAAAAAGGCCCGGGCCGTGTCTCCTCTGGACCCCTCCAAGGAGGTCTCTGGAAAGGAGAAGGCCTCAGAGCAGGAGAGCGAAGGCAGCAAGGCCACGCACGGTGGGCATGCCGGGGGCGCCTCGGAAAGCCACAAGCTGCCCCTCTCCTCCCCTATCTTCCCAGGTTTGTATTCTGGGAGCCTGTGTAACTCGGGCCTCAACTCCAGGCTCCCGGCTGGGTATTCTCATTCTCTGCAGTACTTGAAAAACCAGACTGTGCTTTCTCCACTCATGCAGCCCCTGGCTTTCCACTCGCTTGTGATGCAAAGAGGAATTTTTACGTCGCCAACAAATTCTCAGCAGCTATATAGACACTTGGCTGCAGCCACACCTGTAGGAAGTTCGTATGGGGACCTTTTGCACAACAGCATTTACCCTTTAGCTGCTCTAAATCCTCAAGCCGCCTTCCCATCTTCTCAGCTGTCGTCCGTACACCCCAGTACAAAACTGTAAGCCTGGCCCTACCTAGCATCCCAAATGGCGTGGATAACAGAGCTTCACTCCTTAGCCTCGGGGTGACGGCTTGTAGAATTAGAAGTCAGTATTCTTCTAATCTGGGGTGAGATCAGTCCCGGCCAAAAGGGGCCTAGAGGGGAGGTGAACATACCTGATATTTCCGGGATGACTCTAGCCCTGGCTGGTCAGTCTTGAGCCCCTGCCAACACAGATGCCCTCGCACCTCAGATCGTTCACTTCGCACGGGGGTCTTGTGAAGGGATTCACGTGTATCCAGGAAGAACTTAGAGGACCCCGTCTGAGTTCTGATGGTCAGGAAACAATCTGGGCAAAAAAGGGCAGATATTTCAGAGGAAGGGGCAAGGAAGACTGGCAAATATGCCAAGGGATGCCCCTCTCTTCATAAAACTCTCCAAGGTTCAATCAATGCAATGTATAGTGAAACTTCAATAGATCTTTCATTTTGACACTATTAAACAATCCAGAGAAGTAAACACTGTTAAACTGACTGTATATATTTGCTTCTTTAAAAAACTACCCGTATCACTGTTTGTTTGCTCACCTAATTTATATACAGGTAGTCCTATTTTCTCCCAGTTCCTTCTTGTCCCTTTTTTTTTTTTTTTTTTAATTAAACAGTATCGCTTTTGTTTGCAGGTCTTGTTTTTGTTTTATTTTGTTTTGTTTTGTTTTAAAGGCTGACTGTCCTTAGTTGTTGATGTGTGTTTGTAATTTTTCCACATCTTATCATTTTGAGCAGCTTTGGGTGGTAATGTTATTGTTTACAAATTGAAGCAACTGATTCTAGTGGAACAAATGATCAAAGAAACAGTTGAGCACACAATAGTGCAAAGAACGTTCCTTTGCAAATCTGCAACTTAAGGATTTTGTTCCTCATAAATGGCATAGTTGAAAGAGCTTATACACTGCTTACCCGGCCAAATGCTTTGCTTTGAAGTATTGGGTTATGTGAAAATATCGAGCATTGTACTTACCTTATCTAGGCTGTGAAACTGTCCTACATACCAGAGGAATCATAAAAACAAAAACCTCACTGGCAGCAAGCTGCTGAATAACAACAGAGTCTAGAGGACATATTTGTGGGCTGCACACATATTTTAGGAATTTCAGAAATTAGAATAGAAGCCAAAATGATTTACATTCGTGTTGGCACTGATCCCTTTAAACAGTCTGGGAAAGGGGGTTGGGAAGAAGATAGATAGAGCTTGACTATCCAGAAGAAAATGAACAGCAGGAGGCCCAGGCACCAGATACCTGCCCAGGGCCGTGGTCTTTCGAGTAATAGGTGGTCACATTGCCTTCCTCAAGCTGGTTTCTCGCTATTCCCAGGGAGAACCTCACAGGTCACATCTTTGGGGGGTAACCGGCAAACTGATTACCCATTTCAAAAGAAAGCCATCCTCTTCGGGCTTATGGGGCATGACTTCTGTGTGTATGCACACACATAGGGTGATTTGTGTCATGTTTTTAACCACCTGGCAATACAGTCCACTTAACAATTTCTTTTATTGTTGGAAAGAAATGGTCAAGCTGTTCAAGCAGTCAAAAGATGTAGAGAATGTGTACTGTCATTCTTGCCACTTTATTCTGTTTGCTGCCGAGACGTAACATCAAGGTGGATGCATTTTCTAAGTGTGTTAAAAGTCGATCGACACAGAGAGTGGATTTTCCTTCCACATCCCATCCCTGCTGATGATAAGACAGCTTTGATGAACTCCCCAGTCAACCCTCCCCTGCCCCACCACTACCGGTAGACATTAGAACCATAGTTAACCAAGCCTTTTACCTGTGAGATATTTCATTCTATGAAAATTGATGACAATTTTCAACTTCTAAATAGGTAACTTGACTGCAAAATAATCAAAACTGGTAAACAGTGAAACCGTGGCTCTTAAACCAAGCCATGCATGCCGTGCATTTGTATTGAAATGTCTCTATGATACGAAGCCAAATATTCAGTGTAACATACTTAATATCCAAAGGTGGAAACAAAAGAATGTAGAGATCTAGTTTTAAGAGTTCCATTTGCTTCAATTAATTATTTACCTTCCTGTGGAATAATATATATATATATATATATATATATATATATATATTTAATAGAACCATAGATAGACTAGTAGAATTTAGATTATAAATGTGTGAATGCAGATTATCCTGCTATTGCACAAGATAGAGGGGGGAAAAAAATCTCAATTCCAGCTGGCAGAATGCTGGCCAGGACACATATAAGAAAGCTGCACTAGATTGAATAGTCACAGAATCAGAGGACATGGAAGAAGGAGGAAACTCCAGTGTTTCTGCAGCTGACCTGGGCTAGCTCCTACATGGTTTCTCTGAGCTCGTTTCTCAAAGAAAATGGCATCTGTCCCTGGTGGAGCTCACCTATCCGTTTTGAATATGGGGCATTTGTTTTCCCCAGTGCAATGATTTCAGTCTGGTTTCATCATGTTGGAATTCGATCACACCATTTTCAAACAATGTTAACACAGTCCAGCTTTTGTTTTTCTCATCTCTTCCGAGAGGAGATTCACTGTTTCTGTCTGAGGAAGCTCATACCCTTGGCAAAACAGCAGGACAAATAAAGAGAAATGGGGGTATACATTCCCAACAGAAGCAGTGTGTTGTTTTAAAACTCCGAACAGAGATCTTGGAAATCTTTCAAAAAGACCATTGAATTCTTCATTGGCTGAGAACTACATTTTAAAAAGTCTTAAATAGGGCTTTGTTTGCATTGTTTGAGTTCAAGGGGCCTTATTATTGAATGGAATTGCACAAGCCTTTCTTTGTGCAATCAAACCATTGTTATTGGTAGTTCTGTAAAGGAAACTGTGGAATCTAATTGGCAGTGGAGTCATAAATCTATTTACAAAGTGTGGCTTCCAAGAAATGTTGCAATTCAAAATGCACTAAGTCCGTGATTTACTGGAGATTTGGAGATTCTAAATAATATTTTTAAAAAATTTCTGGCTTAACTTTTGGCAACTCAACATTAAAGAAAAAAAAAAAAAAACCCCACAAAAACCAGCCCAACCAAGTTTCAGAATTAAGTATTCTAGTAAGTGATTGGAACTTGTAGTTTTTGCCACAGGACTGACTTATTTATTTACTAGCTAGAAGCTCTTAAGTTCACTTGTTTATCAGGGCATATACAGAAGGGTTTGTTAAAACTCAGCATTGACTTTACAACTTTCTGACCTGGTGCATGAATTCTCAAGTACTGTATTTCACTGTGTTGGTGTGTCTGATGGAAATTTCGAGGTGATCCCACAAAAATATTTTATGTAGTGTGCCTTCAAAGAGAACCATTTATTTCTCTTCACTTGTTGTCCCACAAGTCACATTTGGTCGTGGTCAGCCAAGTCCCATCTGGTCTAGTTTTACTCTTGTCCCAATTTTAAAGAAAAATGGGAACAAGTCTGCCCTGGTGAGACCCACACCATTGCAATGAATATCTTGAGCACTTAAATTCCAGTGTTGGCTGTTGATGTATTTGATATTCTGCTTGTCTCCTCATGGTTGAAATATGTCTGAAGAATAGCAGCATAATCTCTTGGCTGTTTATACTTTTTTAAACCTTCCTGTGTTGTAAATATTGTATACTTTTGGTGACTCCAGCTATGTAACCTCTATGCTCTGTAAGGTGATTATTTGTATATAGCAACATGGCCCAGTGATACTATATAGTTTCCCAATGGAGAGGTTATTGAGTAACCTTTGCATTAGTTTAAACACTACCAGAAGAATGCTGAGCCAACTATAAACACTCAATTTTGTATGTTTTCCAAATTGTACTTATTACTGCTTTTGATACTGTATTACGTGCCAATAGTTTCCCAATCACATAGCAGGCAAGAGATATTTTGTACTTTTTGATCCACTGTAATATTTAATAAAAAATGTTACTATCTGTTTCCTTTTGGGTGTAATCTGTCACTTCCTCCTGAGGAGCCCTGTGACCTCACCAGAGTACTTTCTACCCCATTGTCCCCAAGTAGGATAATAACAATAACAATGATGATGATGATGTGTATGTTTGTTGAGAACCTACTGGGTGCCCAGTTGGCATACAGTATCTTTACTCTTCACAGCCCCATGTAAATATGGTTATGCCCATTTTACTGATGAGAAGACTGAAGCTTAGGTAAATCAACTTGCCCAAGATCACCTGGCTAACTAATTGGCAGAGTTAGGATTTGAACCCAGGGCTCTTAAGTCTACAACTTCCTTTGTATACCATGCTCCTCTCCTGGCAGGTAACAGAAGTCACCATTTACTTATTTGGTCAACAAAGATTTTTTCATGTCTCAACTGCCAGGCATAGTGTTAGGAGCTGGGACTACAATGGTGAGTAAAAGATAAAAAATACTGTCTCTGGAGTTCATAAATCTTACAGCAAAGAGAGTTAATCAAATAGTCACCCACATAAATACAAAACTTCAACCTGACTTAGTTCCAGGGGAGAGGAACGTGATGAAAAGTGATACATGAAGAGGAGGTGGTGACTAAATTGATAACGTGAAGGATGAGTATGAGTTGACCAGGTGAGAAGGAATTGGGAGAAGAGTTATCCAAGCACAAGCTAACACATGTGCAAAGGCCCGGAGGCAGGAACAAGTTTAACTTATTATAGGAATCGAATAAAGCCTATGTGACAGAAGCATAATTAATAAGGTCCAGGGAATGAGGTTGAGTTGAGGTTCAGAGTATAGCAGGGGTCAGCCAGATAGGTCCTAAGAGAACCAGTTGAGCATTTGGTCTTTATCCTAAGCAAGAAGAGGTTTAAGTGGGGAGGTGATATGTTCAGATTTGTCTTTTTCAATGTCACCCTCTGGCTGCTGTGTGAAGGCATATTGAGAGCAATCTAATGCAAAGATGGTGGTCATTTCAGTTGGGGTGGTGGAATGGAGGAGTGGATACATTTCAGAGGTACTTGGAAGGAAGGATGAACAGACTTAGTGATGGGTTAAATGGAACAACTGATGTATATTCAGGATTGAAAAGCTAGGAAAACAGCACGTTCTGATGTCTGGTGATCATGGACAAAGATTTCTGGTCTTTCATCCCCTTAGTCCACTGCCTCCAAGCTTCCCCCTGGTTTTGCTCAGCTTACTATTAGTTGAAGTGAGGCGTTCACAAAGTAGCACCCTGTGTGCTCCCTTCTTAATGGGTCCCAGAGACTGGGGCAGGGGAGAGGGTGGACAGACTCTGCTGAGTGTCTTAGTTTACAACCCACACCATCTGGTCAGGGTGGACTTTGAATAGACAGGTGAGAGTAAACTGCTAACCAGCATGTCACCACAACTCTGGGGGAAGAAAACCACAAATATCAATACGTTTTGATAAAAGACCTAAGACCCTTTTTCTTATCATGGTTGACTCCCTGAAGGACCTGCCCACCCCTCTCAGGCCAGCAGGAGTTACAGCAACATGTTAGAGCTCTCACCCTCTTCCCCCGGCTCTCATCCCTTTGTTAATCCAAACACACCAAACACAGAAAGAACGCCTAGCCCCGTGGTCTCCTCGCCCTCATTCTGATTCATGTGTATTTCACCGTATCATGTGAATTGTTATGAGTACATCAAAAGAATGTTCTTCCATCTACGACACATTCAGCATTTATAGATCTGATACTTGAATCATACACAACAGGAAGCATCATGATAAGTTATCTATTTTTACCAGGCCTGGCTCACTAATACTTTTGGGAAGGAGGGTGCTTTTGCTAAAGATGTCACTCATGGTGCAAAAGCAATAAAACTGCCCAATGATTTATTCTAGGAAAGTGGCCAAAGTTGACAAATGTTTGAGGGCTGATAGTGACCAGGAAATGGGTGATCATTTACATCAACAAGTAGGTAAGTGGAGGAGGAGGGCGTGGGGTAGGGGGTGGGGTGACCTCTGGCCAGGAATAATGTAAAAAAAAAGCATAGCCTTCAGGGTTGACCTAGACAGTAGAGTAAATGACACTAATTTGGGTCCATTAATAGAGAATTCCTGAATTTTGGAATCTCCAGGCTACCTCCTGGGATAAACAACATTGCAAAGCATTTGTTTAACCTGCTTAAAAGAACAAACTATTTTAATCATGCTAGCTATAACCACAGGCATTCAGCCAACCTAGTAAGGACAAGGTGATCTGCTCCCTGAGGCATCCATACAAGAACTACTACTACTTTAATATTGTTGAAACTCTCTCTAGAACAGAACCGTCCAATGGTACTTTCTAGAATGGTGGAAATGTCTTACAATTCAGAGTTTTCCAATACTGTAGCTACTAGTCAAAGTGGCTACTGAGCTCTTGAAACACGCCTAGTATGATGGAGGAACTGATTCTGTAATTCTATTTAATTTTTATTCACTTAAATTTAAATAGCCACATGTGGCTAATGGGTACTATATTCAACAGCGCAGCCCTAGAATGTGCAATTGGCCAATGAGCACATACATACAGACACAATTACAGATGGGACAAAATCTGCAAGTGAATTTTAACGTAGACACTAAAGCAGGCAACGCTGTATCTCTTCTGGGCAAAACTTCGTTAATCCATTAGGGGGTAACTATAGAGTTAACACTATTTTTCACTCAGGATTTACACATCATAAGCATCTAAATACTTACTAATGAACAAATAAATCATTGGGAGAGCATATGCCAATAAAATGGACAACCTAGAAGAAATGGACAAATTCTTGGAAAGGTACAACCTTCCAAGACTGAACCAGGGAGAAAGACAAAATATGAACAGACCCATCACAAGTAATGAAACTATGATTACAGAGGGGATCAAGATGGTGGAGGAGTAGGACGTGGAGGTCACCTTCTCCCACAAAAACATTAAAAATACATCTACAACTGGAACGATTCGCACAGAACACCTACTAAATGCTGGCAGAAAGGACAAGGACCTCAGACTTCCGAAAGGACAAGAAAACCTCCACGTAACCGGGCAGAACAAAAGGCAAAAGAGAAAGAAGGCATCAGGACAGGACCTGTGCCCCAGGGAGGGAGCTGTGAAGGAGGAAAGGTGCCCTCACGCTGGGAAGCCCCCTCTCCGGCAGGGAGATCAGCCTGGACGGAGGGGTTGCTTCAGAGCCTCAGAGGAGAGCGCAGCAACTGGTTTTTGCAGAAGTCAGAACAGCACCGCCGCCCTGTGCTCCCCAGCCTGAGACACTCGTCTGCCCGTGCAGGTGGGGGCTGGGTGCTGAAGCTCAGGCTTCAGAGGTCAGACTCAGGGAGAGGACCGGGGTTGGGTGCACAGAAACAGCGTGAAGAGGCTGGACTGTGGTGGCTGAGGGTGTACCCGGAAGAAGCCTGGGCTCACCAGAGAGGCAAGGTGCCACTGTTCAGGCTTGCACCAGGAGAGGGGCACAACCACCAGAAGAGCTTCTATCCCTGCGTGTGTGCTCCCAGGCAACAGGACACCACCTACAGGAGATCCAGGGGCGGGTACAAGTCACCACCACCATAGTGGGCTCCAGAGGCAGGCACGGGCCGCTGCTATGAGACCCGAGAGCAGGCACCAGGCCCTGCCACAATTGTCCCAGGAGGGCGTGGAAAGAGAAACCCATACGGAACCTGTGAGCAGGCGCCAGGCCCTGCCCCTGCTGTCCAGGGAGTGAGCTGAGAGCAGCCACCCATACGAGACCCCCCACCAGGTGCCAAGCACCACCCCTGCTGACCCGGGAGCACACAAGGGCCACTGTAGCTGCACAGCCCATATCAAGGGAATAATAGCCAGTACACGCTGAGGAAAGATGCAGCAAGCATCCAAACTAAAAGCAGTCCCTTGACTGCAAAAAAGGGGCAGAGTAGAAGGACTTAAGCTTACCAGCTCTCGCAAAAACACCAAAATCACAACTAACTGCTGAACAACCACTGATAAAAAAGACTGGGAACTATGAAAAAAGATATTTTACATTCAAAGACAAAGAAGAAGCCACAAAAAGACAGCAGGAGGGGTGCTTTTGTGACATAATCAAATCCCATACCCATTGGGTGGGTGACCCACACACTGGAAAATAATTATATTGCAGAGGTTTTCCCACAAGAGTGAGAGTCCTGAGCCCCATGTCAGGATCCCCAGCCTGAGGGTCTGGCATCCGGAGGAGGAATCCCCAAAGCATTTGGCTTTGAAGGCCAGCAGGGCTTGAATGCAGGAGCTCCGCACGACTGGAGGCAACAGAGACTCTACTCTTGGACGGCACACACAAGGTTTCATGTACACTGAGACCCAGCACAAAGCAGTAACTCCATAGGAGCCTGGGCTAGGCGTACCTACAAATCTCGGAGAGTCTCCTGGGGAGTCGGGGGTTGGCTGTGGCTCACTGTGGTGGGGGGGGGGCGAAGGACACTGGTGGAAGAGGCCCCAGAGTATACTGATTGGCGTGAGCTCTCCCAGAGGTTGCCATTTTGGCATCAAGACTTGGCCCTACCAAACAGCATACAGACTCCAGTGCTGAAACACCTCAGGCCAAAAAAACAGCAGGATAGGAACACAGCTCCACACATCAACAAACAGGGTGCCTAAAGCTATGCTAAGCTCACAGCCACCTAAAAACACAACCCTTGACATGGCCCTGCCCACCAGAGGGACAAGACCAGTTCCATCCACTAGTGGGCAGGCACCAATGTCACTTACCAGGAAGTCTACACAAGCCTTAGGACCAACCTGACCCAGCAGAGGGCAGATACCAGAAGCAAGAGGAGTTACGATCCTCCAGCCAGCAGAAAGGAGACCACAAACACAAAAAGTCAGGCAAAATTAGACGGCAGAGAAATATGTTCCAGATGAAGGAATAAGACAAAAACCCATGAGAAAAACTAAATGAAGTGGATATAGGCAACTTACCTGAAAAATAATTTAGAGTAATGATAGTAAAGATGACCCAAGATCGCAGAAAAAGAATGGAGGTACAGACTAAGAAGATAAAAGAGATGTTTAACAAAGAGCTAGAAGACTTAAAGAACAGAGATGAAAAATACCACAACTGGAATGAAAAAATACACTAGAAGGAATCAATAGCAGAATAACTGAGGCAGAAGAATGGATAAGTGAGCTGAAAGAATGGTAGAAGTCACTGCTGTGGAACAGAATAAAGAAAAAAAGAATAAAAAGAAATGAGGACAGTCTCAGAGACCTCTGGGATGAGGTTAAATGCACCAACGTTCGAATTATAGGGATCCCAGAAGGAGAAGAGAGAGAGAAAGGGCCTGAGAAAATATTTGAAGATATTATAGTGGAAAACTTCCTTAACATGAGAAAGGAAACAATCACTCAAGTCCAAGATGTACAGCGAGTCCCATACCAGATAAGTCCAAGGAGGAACATACCGAGACACATGTTAATGAAACTGGCAAAAATTAAATACAAAGAAAAAATATTAAAAGCAACAAGGGAAAACAACAAATAACATACAAGGGAACCATCATAAGGTTATCAGCTGATTTTTCAGCAGAAACTACAGGCCAGAAGGGAGTGGCACAATATATTTAAAGTAATGAAAGGCAAAAACCTATACCCAAGAATACTCTACCCAGCAAGGCTCTCATTCAGATTCAATGGAGAAATCAAAAGTTTTACAGACAAGCAAAAACTAAGAGAATTCAGCATCACCAAAACAGCATTACAACAAGTCCTAAAGGAAATTCCCTAGGTAAAAAAGAAAAGGCCACAACTAGAATCAAGAAAATTACGAATGGGGAAGCTCACTGGTAAAGGCAAACATACAGTAAAGGTAGAAAATCATCCACACACAAATATGATATCAAAACCAGCAATCATGAGAAGAGGAGAGTACAAATGCAGGATAGTGCAATGAAACTGAAATTAAGAGATCAGCAACTTAAAACAATCTTGTACATATATAGACTGCTATATCAAAACCTCATGGGAGGGCTTCCCTGATGGCACAGTGGTTAAGAATCTGCCTGCCAACACAGGGGACATGGGTTCAAGCCCTGGTCTAGGAAGATCCCACATGGCGCAGAGCAACTAAGCCCGTGAGCCACAACTACTGAGCCTGCGCTCTAGACCCCACGAGCCACAACTACTGAGCCCATGTGCCACAACTACTGAAGCCCGTGCGCCTAGAGCCCATGCTCCACAACAAGAGAAGCCACCGCAGTGAGAAGCCCATGCACCGCAACGAAGAGTAGCCCCCGCTCGCTGCAACTAAAAGAAAGCCCATATACAGCAATGAGGACCCAATGCAACCAAAAATAAAATAAATAAATTTATAAAAAGACAAAACAAAACAGAACAAAGCAAAACCTCATGGGAACCACAAACGAAAAATCTACAATAGACACACACACAGAAAAGAAAAAGCAATTCAAACACATCACTGAAGACAGACATCAAATGGCAAGAGAAGAAAACAAAAAAGGAAGGGAAGAAAAAAGACTCAAATACAAATCCAAAGCAATTAACAAAATGGCAATAAGAACATTCATATCAATAATTACCTTAAATGTAAATGGATTACATGCTCCAACCAAAAGATATACACTGGCTGAATGGATACAAAAACAAGACCTGTATATATGCTGTCCACAAGAGGCCCACTTCAGATCTAGGGACACATACAGACTGAAAGTGAGGGGATGGAAAAAGTTATTCCATGTAAATAGAAAAAAAAAAAAAAAGCTGGAGTAGCAATACTTATATCAGATAAAATAGACTTTAAAATAAAGACTGTTTAAAAGACAAAGAGGGCTTCCCTGGTGGCGCAGTGGTTGAGAGTCTGCCTGCTAGTGCAGGGGACACGGGTTCGAGCCCTGGTCTGGGAAGATCCCACATGCCGCGGAGCAGCTGGGCCCGTGAGCCACAACTACTGAGCCTGCGCGTCTGGAGCCTGTGCCCCGCAACGGGAGGGGCCGCGATGGTGAAAGGCCCGCGCACCGCGATGAAGAGCGGTCCCCGCACCGCGATGAAGAGTGGCCCCCACTTGCCGTAGCCGGAGAAAGCCCTCGCACGAACCGAAGACCCAACACAGCCAAAAATAAATAAATAAATAAATAAAGTAGCTATAAAAAAAAAAAAAAAAAAAAAAAAAGACAAAGAAGGACACTACATAATGATCAAAGGATCAATCCAAAAAGAAGATATAACAATTGTAAGAATATATGCATCCAACATAGGAGCACTTCAATATATAAGGCAAATTGTAACAGCCATAAAAAAAAGAAATCGACAGTAACACAATAAGAGTGGGGGACTTTAACGTCCCACTTTCATCAATGGACAGATCATCCAGACAGAAAATCAATAAAGGAAACACAGGCCTTAAATGACACATCAGACCAGATGGATTTAATTGATATTAATAGAACATTCCATTTGAAAGCAGCAGAATACACTTTCTTCTCAAGTGCACATGGAACATTCTCCAGGATAGATCACATCTTGGGTCACAGGTAAAGCCTTGGTAAATTTAAGAAACTGAAATCATATCAAGCATCTTTTCCGACCACAATGCTATGAGATTAGAAATCAATTACAGAAAAAAAAACCTGTAAAAAACACATACACCTGGAAGCCAAATAATATGTTACCCAACAACCAATGAATCACTGAAGAATCAAAAAAGAAATCAAAAAAATATCTAGAGACAAATGACAATGAAAACACAATGGTCCAAAAGCTATGGGGGACTTCCCTGGCAGTCCAGTGGTTAACGCTTCGCCTTCCAGTGCAGGCGGTGTGGGTTTGACCCCTGGTCAGGGAGCTAAGATCCCACTTGCCTCGCAGCCAAAAAACCAAAACATAAAACAGAAGCAATATTGTAACTAATTCAATAAAGACTTTAAAAATGGTCCACATAAACCCCCCCCCCCCCAAAAAGCTATGGGACACAGTAAAAGCTGTTCTAAGAGGGAAGTTTATAGCAATACAATCTTACCTCAGGAAATAAGAAAAATCTCAAATAAACAACCTAAGCTTACACCTAAAGCAACTAGAGAAAGAGGCACAAACAAAATCCAAAGTTAGTAGAAGGAAAGAAATCATAAATATCAGAGCAGAAGTAGATGAAATAGAGATGAAGAAAACAATACCAAAGATCAAAGAAACTAAAAGCTGGTTCTCTGAGAAGATAAACAAAACTGATAAAAGTTTACCCAGATTCATCAAGAGAAAAAGGGAGAGGACTCAAATCAATAATATTAGAATTGAAAAAGGAGAAGTTGCAATGGACACCACAGAAATACAAAGGATAATAAGAGACTACTACAAGCAGTTATACGCCAATAAAATGAACAAGCTAGAAGAAATGTATAAATTCTTAGAAACATACAACCTTCCAACACTGAACCAGGAAGAAATAGGAAATATGAACAGACCAATCACAAGTACTGAAATTGAAACTGTGATTAAAAAACTTCCAAAAAACAAAAGCCCAGGACCAGATGGCTTCACAGGCAAGTTCTATTGACCATTTAGAGAAGAGCTAACACCTATCCCTCTGAAACTCTTCCAAAAAATTTCCAAGGAAGGAACACTCCCAAGCTCATTCTATGAGGTCACCATCACCCTGATACCAAAACCAGACAAAGATATCACAAAAAAAGAAAACTGCAGGCCAATAACACCAATGAACATAGATGCAAAAATCCTCAACAAAATACTAGCAAACCAAATCCAACAATACATTAAAAGAATCATACACCATGATCAAGTGGGATTAATCCCAGGGATGCAAGGATTCTTCAATATCTGCAAATCAATCAGTGTGATACACCACATCAACAAATTCAATAATAGAAACCTTATGATCATCTCAACAGATGCAGAAAGAGCTTTTGACAAAATTAAACACCCATTTATGATAAAAACTCTACAGATAGTGGCACAGAGGGAACCTACCTCAACACAATAAAGACCATATATGACAGCCCTACAGCTAACATCATTCTCAATGGTGAAAAGCTGAAAGCATTCCCACTAAGATCAGGAACAAGACAAGGATGTCCACTCGTGCCATTTTTATTCAACATAGTTTTGGAAGTCCTGGCCAGGGCAATAAGAGAAGTAAAAGAAATAAAAGCAATCCAAATTGGAAAAGAAGAATTAAAACTGTCACTGTGTGCAGATGACACGATACTCTACATAGAGAATCCTCAAGATGCTACCAGAAAACTACTAGAGCTCATCGATGAATTCAGTAAAGTTGCAGGATACAAAGTTAACACACAGAAATCTGTTGCATTTCTATACACTAACAATAAAAGATCAGAAAGAGAAATTAAGGAAACAATCCTATTTACCACTGCATCAAAAAGAATAAAATACCTAGGAATAAACCTACCTAAGGAGGCAAAAGACCTGTACTCTGAAAAGTATGTGATGCTGATGAAGGAAACCAAAGATGATACAGACAGATGGAAAGATATACCATGTTCTTGGACTGGAAGAATCAGTATTGTCAAAATGAGTATACTACCCAGGGCAATCTAGAGATTTAATGCAATCCCTATCAAATTACCAATGGCATTTTTCATAAATCTAGAACAAAAAATTTCACAATTTGTATGGAAACACAAAAGATCCTGAATAGCCAAAGCTATCCTGAGAAAGAAAAACGGAGATGGAGGAATCAGGCTCCCTGACTTCAGACTATACTACAAAGTTACTGTAATCAAAACAGTATGGTATAGAGCAAAAACAAATACAGATCAATGGAACAGGATAGAAAGCCCAGAGATAAACCCACGCACATATGGTCACCTTATCTTTGATTAAGGAGGCAAGAATATATAATGGAGAAAAGACAGTCTCTTCAATAAGTGGTGCTGGGAAAACTGGACAGCTACATGTAAAAGAATGAAATTAGAACACTTCCTAACACCATACACAAAAATAAACTCAAAATGGATTAAAGACCTAAATGTAAGGCCAGACACTATAAAACTCTTAGAGGAAAATATAGGCAGAACAGTCATTGACATAAATCACAGCAATATGTTTTTTTCATCCACCTCCTAGAGTAATGAAAATAAAAACAAAAATAAACAAATGGGACCTAATTAAACTTAAAAGCTTTTGCACAGCAAAGGAAACCATAAACAAAACGAAAAGACAACCCACAGAATGGGAGAAAATATTTGCAAATGAAGCGACTGACAAGCGATTAATCTCCAAAGTATAAAAACAATTTATGAAAAAAAATTTATGCAGCTCTATATAAAACAAAAAACAAACAACCCAATCAAAAAATGGGCAGAAGATCTAAACAAACATTTCTCTAAAGACATACAGATGGCTAAAAACCACACGAAAAGATGCTCAATATCACTAATTATTAGAGAAGTGCAAATCAAAAGTACAATGAGGTATCACCTCACACTGGTCAGAATGGCCATGATCATAAGGTCTACAGAGGATCAGATCAAGATGGCAGAGGAATAGGACATGGAGCTCACCTTCTCCCACAAGTACATCAAAAATACATCTACATGTGGAATGATTCTCACAGAGCATCTACTGAACACTGGCAGAAGACCTCAGACTTCCAAAAGGTCATGAAAATCTCCACATAACTGGGAAGGACAAAAGAAAAAAAGAAAAAAAGAGAGAAAGGAATCAGAATGTGACCTGTGCCGCTGGGAGGGAGCTGTGAAAGAGGACAGGTTTCTGCACACTGGGAAATCCCCTCACTGGCGGGGAGATCAGCTGGGACAAAGGGGGAGTTCTGGAGCCTTGGAGGAGAGTGCAGCAACTGGTTTGCAGAGGGCAAAGCTGAGAGAGACCTGCACAGAAGGTCGGTGCTGCCCGGCACTCCCCAGCCTGAGATGATTGTCTGTTGGGGCAGGCGGGGGCTGGGTGCTGAGGCTCAGGTTTCAGAGGATGGACCCTGGGGAGAAGACTGTGGTTGGCTGCATGGAGACAGTCTGCAGGGGCTAGGGTGTGGTGGGCCACGACCAAGGGAGTACGGAAAGAAGCCAGGGCCTGCCAGAGAGGCAAGCCTCCATTGTTGGGGGGCACGCGAGGCAAGGGGCAGTCCCACTATAGGAGTTTCTTTCTCCGCACATGCTGTTAGGTGGCAGGGCACCACCTACACGAGCTCCAGGGATGAGCACAAGCCACCGCTGCCATCTTGGACTCCAGAGGTGGGCATGGACTGCTACCACTGCCGAGCATCCTGCAAGCGGGCACTGGTCACTGCCCCCACCTTCCTGGGAACTGTGCGGCCTGACACCAAGGGTGCTGCAACCAGGCACCAACCACTGCCCCCACCTCCCCGGGAGTGTGCATGGTCCAGGCACCTGCACACCCCCTATCAAGGGGATAACAGCCAGCACACGCTGAGGAAAAAGACAGCAAGTATCCAAACCAAAACCAGCTCTCATGCCAAAAAAATATTGAACCCACACAAGCTATGCAGGGACGCTCCTGCATATAAATAGCGCTCCAAGACTACAGTAGATAATTGTTTCTCCTAAACTCAGAGTAAGAGAAATACAAGCAAAATGAAGCAGAGGAACCATTCCCAGTTAAAAGACCAAGAGAATTCCCCTGAAGGAACAAACAGTGAAACAGTCCTCTTCAGTCTAATGGACACCGAGTTCAAAAAGGAGGTAATAACACTGCTGAAGGAATTAAGAAAAGCTATTGACAGAAATGCAGAATACTGTGAAAAGGAACTAGAAACTATAAGGAGGAGCCAAGAAAAATTAGAAAATTCATTTGCTGAGACAAAAGCTGAGCTCAAGGCAATGTATAGCAGAATGAATAATGCAGAAAAAGAATAAGTGATCTGGAAGACAGAATAATGGAAATTACCCAATTAAAACAGGAGACATGGGCTTCCCTGGTGGCACAGTGGTTGAGAGTCTGCCTGCCAATGCAGGGGACGCAGGTTCGAGCCCTGGTCTGGGAGGATCCCACATGCCGCGGAGCAACTGGGCCCGTGAGCCACAATTGCTGAGCCTGCTCGTCTGGAGCCTGTGCTCCGCAACAAGAGAGGCCGCGATAGTGAGAGGCCCGCGCACCGTGATGAGGAGTGGCCCCCGCTTGCCGCAACTAGAGAAAGCCCTCACACAGAAACGAAGACCCAACACAGCAAAAATAAATAAATAAATAATTAATTAATTAATTAAAATATATCATTAAAAAAAAGAGTAAAATAATATTTTTAAAAAAAACAGGAGGGCTTCCCTGGTGGCGCAGTGGTTGAGAATCTGCCTGCTAATGCAGGGGACACGGGTTCGAGCCCTGGTCTGGGAAGATCCCACATGCCACGGAGCAGCTGGGCCCGTGAGCCACAGCTGCTGAGCCTGCGCGTCTGGAGCCTGTGCCCCGCAACGGGAGGGGCCGCGATAGTGAGAGGCCCGCGCACCGCGATGAAGAGCGGTCCCCGCACCGCGATGAAGAGTGGCCCCCACTTGCCGTAACCAGAGAAAGCCCTCGCACGAACCGAAGACCCAACACTGCCAAAAATAAATAAATAAATAAATAAAGTAGCTATAAAATTAAAAAAAAAAAAAAAAAAGAATAAAAAAAACAGGAGACAGAAAGCCAAATTAAAAAAAAAATGAAAGCAATATAAGAGACCTATGGGATAATACAAAGTGTGCCAATCTATGCATAATAGGGATTATGCATAGATTGTAGAAGAAAGAGAAAAGGGGATTGAAAATGTATTTAAAGAAATTATGGCTGAAAACTTCCCAAAGCTAAAGAAGGGAACAGATATCCAGATACAGGAAGCACAGAGAGTCCCAAACAAGAGGAACCCAAACAGACCTACATGAAGACATATTATTGGGTTGGCCAAAAAGTGCCTTCAATTTTTAAGTAAAAATAAAAGACACATTTTTCATTTTCACCAAGAACTTTATTGAACAATGTATGTACCCTTTTGTTCCACTACCTTCTGCCATTTTCCAGGCAACTTCATAACTCCATCTTCTCAAAACTTTTTATCTTTTTGAGTAAAGAACTGTTCCAAGTGCCTTTTACAGTTTTCCAGGGAATTAAAAATTTTCTATTAAGAGAATTTTGTAAGGACCAAAATAAATGGAAATCCAAAGGTGCAATGTCTGATGAATATGGCAGATGAATCAGAACTTCCCAGCCAAGCTGTAACAGTTTTTGCCTCATCATCAAAGAAACATGCAGTCTTGCGTTATCCTGATGGAAGATTATGCATTTTCTGTTGACTAATTCTGGACACTTTTAGTTGAGTGCTGCTTTCAGTTGGTCTAACTGGGAGCAGTACTCGTTGGCATTAATTGTTTGGTTTTCTGGAAGGAGCTCATAATAGAGGACTCCCTTCCAATCCCACCATATACACAACACCACCTTCTTTGAACAAAGACTGGCCTTTGGTGTGGTTGGTGGTGGTTCATTTCGCTTGCCCCATGGTCTCTTCTGTTCCATATTGTTGTACAGTATCCACTTTTCATCGCCCGTCACAATTTTTTTAAAAGATGGAACGTTTTCATTACGTTTAAGTAGAGAATCACATGCGGAAATACAGCCAACAAAGTTTTTTTCACTTAACTTATGTGGAACCCAAATATCAAATTGAGGAACATAACCAAGCTGGTGCAAATGATTTTCAGTGCTTGACTTGGATATTTTGATTATGTCGGCTATCTTCCGTGTGGCATAATGTGGATTGTTGTCAATTAATGTCTTGATTTGATTGCTATCAACTTCAACTGGTCTACCTGACCCTGGAACATCGTCCAGTGAGAAATCTCCAGCATGAAACTTCACAAACCACTTTTGATAAGTTTGATCAATCGCAGCACCTTCTCCATACACTGCACAAATCAATTTTTTGCATTTCAGTTGCGTTTTTACCTTTCTTGAAATAATAGAGCAAAATATGCCAAAAATGTTGCTTTTTTTCTTCCATCATCAATATTAAAATGGCTACACAAAAATTCACCAATTTTGATGTCTTTTTTAAAATGCACACTGATATGACAGCTGTCACATACAATCTAACAAAATTGTTTTGACTGAAGTTAAAGACAACTAACTGCTACTAGAGCCATCTTACAGGAAAAAAAGAATGAACCTTTTGACCGACCCAATATAATAAAAATGGCAAGAGGTAAAGATAAAGAGAGGATTCTAAAGGCAGCAAGAGAAAAACAAAGACTTCATTACAAGCGACCCACCATAAGGCTATCAGCTGATTTCCCTACAGAAATACTGCAGGCCAGAAAGAAGTGGCAAAATATATTCAAGGTCTTGAAAAGGAAAAATATGCAACCTAGACTACTCTACCCAGCAAGATTATCATTTAGAATAGGAGGATTAAAGAATTTCTCAGACAAGCAAAAACTAAAACAATACAGCAACCCTAAACCTATCCTAAAAGAAATACTGAAAGTCTTCTCTAAATAGAAAAGAAGCAAAAAGATATAGGAAGGAGGAAATCACAAATTGGAAAGTAAATCACTTAAATTAGCCCATATACAGATTAAAAACAAACAAACAAACAAAACCCTATCTGTGAAAGTGATGATAAACACAAGGAACAGCAAAAGGATAAACATGAAGATGTAAAAAAAGGACATCAAAATCATAAAACGTGGGGAAGGAGAGTAATAAAATGCAGATTCTCCTTCTTCCTTTTTTTTCTCTTAAGAACGTGTTCGAGCCTATATGACTACCAGTCTAAAGCAGGCAGATATAGGAGGAGGTTAACATACTTGAAAAACAGGGCAACCACAATTAAAAACATATTTACAATAGATTCACAAAAACCATAAAGAAGAGAACACAAGCATAAAATAAAAGGAAATCATCAAACCAAAAAGAAAAACAGAAAGAAAAAGAAAGAAACAAAGAAGAAACAAAGAATCAACTGGAAAACAAGGTTTAAAATGGCAATAAATACACATGTATCAATGTTACCTTCAATGTCAATGGACTGAATGCTCCAATCAAAAGACACAGAGTGGCAGACTGGATAAAAAAAGAAGAACCTACAATATGTTGCCTACAAGAGACCCATCTTAGGGCAAAGTACATACACAGATTGAAAGTGAGGGGATGGGAAAAGATATTTCATGCTGATGGAAATGACAAGAAAGTGGGAGCTGCAATACTCATATCAGACAAAATAGATTTTAAAGAAAAGGCTATAAAAAAGAAAAAGAAGGACACTATACAATGATAAAAGGATCAATACAAGAAGAGGATTTTGCATTCATCAACATATATGCACCTAATACAGGAGCACCTAGATACATAAAACAAATACTAACAGACATAAAGGGAGAAATTGATGGGAATACAACAATAGTAGGAGACTTTAACACCACATTCACATCAATGGGCAGATCTTCTAGGCAGAAAATAAGGCAAAAGAGATCCTAAATGATACAACAGTTAGACTTAATTCATACTTTCAGGACATTACAGCAAAAAAACACACCAGAATACACATTCTTTTCAAGTGCACATGGAACATTCTCTATGACTGATTGTGCACATACTAGGGCACAAAATTAACCTCAACAAATTTAAGAGTATAGAAATTATTTCAAGCATCTTCTATGACCACAATGGTATGAAACCAGAAATCAACCACAGGAAAAGAAATGAGGGAAAAAATGATTACATGGAGAATAAATAACATACTACTAAAAAACCAATGGGTCAATGAGAAAAATCAAAAAGGAAATTAAAAAATACTTTGAGACAAATGAAAATGAAAACACAAATACAAAATATATGGGGGGACTTCCCTGGTGGTCCAGTGGTTAAGACTCCATGCTCCCAATGCAGGGAGCCCAGGTTCAATCCTTGGTCAGGGAACTAGATCCCACATGCTGCAACTGAAGATCCCGCATGTCACAACGAAGATCCTGCATTCCGCAACTAAGACCCAGTGCAGCCAAATAAATCAATAAATAAATATTAAAAAAAACAAAAACAAAAACAAAAAACCCATATATATGGGATGCAGCAAAAGCAGTTCCTAGAGGGAAGTTCATAGCGATACAGGCCTTCCTCAAAAAAAAAAACAAGAAAAATCTCAAATAAACAACCTAACCTACCACCTAAAAGAATTAGAAAAAGAACAAACAAAACCTAAAGTCAGCAGAAGGAAGGAAATAATAACGATCAGGGAGGAAATAAATAAGATAGAGATTAAAAAAACAATAGAAAAAATCAATAAAACCAAGAGCTGGTTTTTGAAACTGTAAACAAAATTTTCGAACCTCTGGCCAAGCGCACCAAAAAGAAGAGAGAAAACCGAAATAAACAAAATATTGATAAGAAATGAAAAAGGAGAAATCTCAACTGATACTGCAGAAATACAAAAAAAAAAAGTAAAAGAATACTATGAACAATTATATGCCAATAAATGTGACAACACAGAAGAAATGGACAACTTACTAGAAACATACAGCCCACCAAAACTGCATCAAGAAGAAATGGATAATTTGAACAGACCAATCACTAGAAGTGAAATAGAATCTGTACTAAAAACTCCCTACAAACAATAGTCCAGGACCAGATGGCTTCACAGGTGAATTCAACCAAACATACAAAGAAGAACTTACACAGATTCTTCTCAAACTCTTCCAAAAGATTGCAGAGGAGGGAACACTCCCTAAGACATTCTATGAAGCCAACATCACCCTGATACAAAATCCAGACAAAGATAACACCAAAAAAGAAAATTACAGGCCAGTATCTTTGATGAATATATATGCAAAAATTCTCAACAAAATATTAGCAAACGAAATCCAACAACACATAAAAAAGATCACACACCACGACCAAGTGGAATTCAACCCAAGTTCACAAAGATGGTTCAACATATGCAAATCAATCAATGTAATACACCACATTAACAAAAGAAAAGACAAAAACCACATGATCATCTCAATAGATGCAGAAAAAGCATTTGACAAAACTCATCCATACATGATAAAACATCCATCCATCCATCCAAACATCTGTACATGATAAAAATTCTTACCAAAGTGGGTATAGAGGGAACATCTCAACATAATAAAAGCCATTTATGACAAACCCACAGCCAATATAATACTCAAAGGTGAAAAGCTGAAAGACTTTCCAGTAAAATCTGGAACAAGACAAGGATGTCCACTCTCACCAGTTCTATTCAACATAGTATTGGAAGCCCTAGCCACAGCAATCAGACAAGAAAAGGAAATATCAATAAAAGGTATCCAAATTGGAAGGGCAGAGGTAAAATTGCCATTATATGCAGATGACATGATACTATATACAGAAAACTCCAAGGACTACACACAAAAACTACTAGATCTAATAAATGAATTCAGCAAAGTAGCAGGATACAAGATTAACATTCAGAAATCAGTTGCATTTTGTTATATTAAAAATGAAATATCAGAAAGGGAATGTAAAAAAAAGTACCTTTTAAAATCACACCAAAAAAAAAAAAAAACCCTAGAAATAAACCTCACCAAGGAGGTGAAAAAGTTGTACGCAGAGAACTATAAAACATAATAAAGGAAGTTAAATAGGATTCAAAGAAATGGAAAGATATCCCATGTTCTTGGATCGGAAGAATTAATATTGTTAAAATGGCAATACTGATTTTTTCCCTGGCAAAGGTGCTCAAGATGGCGGAGGAGTAGGAGGATGTGGAGTTCACCTTTCCCCACAAATGCATGAAGAATAAATCTATAAATGGAACAATTCTCATCGAGCACCTGCTGAACACTAGCAGAGGACCTCAGACACCTAAAAGGACAAGAAAGGTCCCCACGTAACTGGTTAGGACAAAAGAAACAAGAAGGGAAAAGGAAGAGGAGAGGAAGCAGGATGGGGCCTGCGCCCCTGGTGGGGAGCTGAAGGTGAAGAGATGCTCCCGCATCTGGGGATGCCCTCACTGGTGCAGAGATCAGCTGGGACAGAAGGGGAGCTTCAAGGGCTCGGAGGAGAGAGCAACAACCGGTCTGTGGCAGGCAGGACAGAGCGAGACGTACACAGATAGTCCGTGCCACAGCCCTGCACACCCCAGCCTGAGATGGGTGTCTGCCAGTGTGCACGGAGTCTGGGTGCTGGAATGTGGGGTTTGGAGAGTAGACCTGGGGAGGGGACTGCTGCTGGCTGTGTGGAGACAGCCTGAGGGGATGGGAGTGAGGAGCTCCGCAACCGGGGATTCTCGCGGAGGAAACCTGGATTGCCACAGAAGCGAAGCACCACTGTTGAGTGATGCACAAAGGGCAGGGCCGCCATTGCAGCCTCTCTCATCCCATGTCAGCCCCTGCCTCCACAGGCACTAACTAGGGAGGGCTCCTGCCAGGGCCGGCTCACGCACCCCTGCCATCGCCTCCTTCTCCCCCACCTCCCCTCCCTGGCCTGGGCAGCATGCTTACCCCAATCGCTGCCTGATGGGCTCGTGCATTCAAACTGCTACCCCAGCGCCCTCCCACCTGGGTGGCCCACTCGCCCCAGTCGCCACCTTGGCTCCTCCCTGCCTGATGGGCTCATGTGCTCTGGCAACCTCTGGAGCAGACTCCAGTGGGAGGACCACATATAGAGGTGGGGCTGAAACCACAGCTGAGCCCCAGGGGCTGTGTGACTATGGAAGGAGAGCTGAAATCTCTCCTCGCGGCTGCATGAACTGCGGAGTTACACCTCCATTGACAGCTTCCTAAATTCAGTGCCTGGGAAACATCCGGAAGGACAACAACTGCTCTTGCAGCTGTGACAGGACTAGCTTTAGCAGCCGTGGGCTTTGTGGGCAAGTACACGTGGGGGTTGGGCCAGGCCAGAGTCTGTGCTGCCTCCACAGCTCCCACAGTGGGTCCAGGTGCACAGCTACTGCAGTCCTGGGAACTGACCTCAGTGGATCTGCACTGGTGGCCTGGTGAAAACAATGCCTGAGAGTCACCAGGGCCAATTGCTGGCGTACCCACAGTTAAGGTGGGACCGAGAACAGTGCCAACAACAGTATACACTGTGAGCCTGCACAATGGGTGAAAGGGGACACAACAGAGCACATTCACAGGTGAACAGTTACAAAGCAGGAATACTCAGTGGCTTCTCTCCCAGTGGGAGTGCTCCAATCCCGCCTACCTCGCAATGCAGATCTGAAACACAGGGAAGAAATAGATCTGGGGGCCTCTACTCCAACAACTAGGGAGCAGGCCCCATCCCTGACAGGGCAGTGACAACCACAGAGCAAAGGGAAGGCCCTGCTCAATATCCAGGGCAAGCTCTTGTGACCACACCACCAGTCAAACCCCCTATCAAGGGGATAAGGGCATAAGCCTCTGGACCAACCTCACCCACCAGCGGGCAGACACCAGAAGACATACTACGATCCTGCAGCCTGCAGAAAGGCTATGTGCAGAAACACAGTAAGTTATACAAATTGAGACAACAAAGAAATACGTTGCAGGTGAAGGAGCAAGATAAAAACCTACAAGAACAACTAAATGAAGGGGAGACAGGCAATCTACCTGAAAAAGAATTCAAAGTAATGCTAGTAAAGATGATCCAAGATCTCGGAAAAAGAATGAAGGCATGGATCAAGAAGATCCAAGACATGTTTAACATAGACCTAGAAGAACTAAAGAACAAACAAACAGAGATGAACAATACAATAACTGAAATGAAAAACATACTAGAAGGAATCAGCAGCAGAATCAACTGAGGCAGAAGAACAGATAAGTGACCTGGAAGACAGAATGGTGGAAATCACTGCTGCAGAACAATAAAGAAAAAAGAAAGAAAAGAAATGAGGACAGTCTCAGTGACCTCTGGGACAACATTAAACACACCAACATTCGAATTATAGGGATCCCAGAAGAAGAAGAAAAAGAGAAAGGGCCTGAGAAAATATTTGAAGAGATTATAGTTGAAAACTTCCCTAACATGGGAAAGGAAATAGTCACCCAAGTCCGGGAAGTACAGAGAGTCCCATACAGGATAAACCCAAGGAGGAACATGCCAAGACACACATTAGTCAAACTAACAAAAATTAAGTACAAAGAAAAAATATTAAAAGCAACAAATAACATAAAAGGGAATCCCCTTAAGGTTATCAGCTGATTTTTCAGCAGAAACTCTACAGGCCAGACTGGAGTGGCATGATATATTTAAAGTAATGAAAGGGAAAAAACGTACACACAAAAATATTCTACCCAGCAAGGCTCTCATTTAGATGCGAGGAAGAAATCAAAAGTTTTACAGACAAGCAGAAGCTAAGAGAATTCAGCACCACCGAACCAACTAATGCTAAAGGAACTTCTCTAGTCAGGGGAAAAAAAAAAAAAAAAAAAAAGAGGCCATTACTAGAAACAAGAAAATCATAAATGGGAAAGCTCACTGGTAAAAGCAAACATACAGTAAAAGCAAGAAATCATCCATACACAAATATGATATCAAAACCAGCAACCATGAGAAGAGGAGAGTACAAATTCATGAAATGGGAATTGCATTTGAAATTAAGAGACCACCGACTTAAAACAACCTTGTATATATATATATATAGACTGCTTTATCAAAACCTCATGAGAAATGCAAACCAAATCTATCTACAATAGATACACACACAAAAAGGAAAAAGCAATCCAAACACATACACATCACTAAAGACAGACATCAAATCACAAGAGAAGACAACAAAAGAGGAAGGGAAGAAAAAAGACCTACAAAAACAAACACAAAACAATTAAGAACATGGTAATAGGAACATACATATTGATAATTACCTTAAATGTAAATGGATTAAATGCTCCAACCAAAAGACACAGACTAGCTGAATAGATACAAAAACAAGACCCATATATATGCTGTCTCCAAGAGACTCACTTCAGACCTAGGGACACAAACAGACCGAAAGTGAGGGGATGGAAAAAGATATTTCATGCAAATGGAAGTCAAAAGAAAACTGGAGTAGCAATACTCATATCAGACAAAATAGACTTCAAAATAAAGAATGTTTCAAGAGACAAGGAAGGACACTACTTAATGATCAAGGGATGAATCCAAGTAGAAGATATAACAGTTGTAAATATACATGCACCCAACATAGGAGCACCTCAATATATAAGGCAAATGTTAACAGCCATAAAAGGGGAAATCAACAGTAACACAATAATAGTGGGGGACTTTAACACACCACTTACACCAAGTGACAGATCATCCAGACAGAAAATTAATAAGGAAACACAAGCCTTAAATGACACATTAGACTAGATAGACTTAATTGATATTTATAGGACATTCCATCTGAAAACAGCAGAATACATTTTCTTCTCAAGTGCACATGGAATATCCTCCAGGACAGATCACATCTTGGGTCACAAATCAAGCCTCAGTAAATTTAAGAAAATTGAAATCATATCAAGCATCTTTTCTGACCACAATGTTATGAGATTAGAAATCAATTACAGGAAAAAAAACTGGTAAAAAACACAAACACATGGAGGCTAAACAATATGTTACTAAACAATGGATCAGAAAGAAATCAAAGAGGAAATTAAAAAATACCTAGAGATGAATGACAATGAAAACACAATGATCCAAAACCTATGGGACGCAGCAAAAGTAGTTTTAAGAGGGAAGTTTATAGCAATACAATCTTACCTCAAGAAACAAGAAAAATCTCAAATAAACCTCACACCAGTTAGAATGGGCATGATCAGAAAATCTACAAACAAATGCTGGAGAGGGTGTGGAGAAAAGGGAACCCTCTTGCACTGTTGGTGGGAATGTAAATTGATACAGCCACTATGGAGAACAGTATGGAGGCTCCTTAAAAAACTAAAAATAGAATTACCATATGATCCGGCAATCCCACTACTGGGCATATACCCAGAGAAAACCATAATTCAAAAAGAAACATGCACCCCAATGTTCATTGCAGCACTACTTACAATAGCCAAGTCATGGAAACAACCTAAATGCCCGTCGACAGACAAATGGATAAAGAAGATGTGGTACATATATACAATGGAATATTACTCAGCCATAAAAAGAATGAAATTGGGTCATTTGTTGAGACGTGGATGGATCTAGAGACTGTCATACAGAGTGAAGTAAGTCAGAAAGAAAAACAAATATCATATATTAACGCATATATGTGGAACCTAGAAAAATGGTACAGATGAACCGGTTTGCAGGGCAGAAATTGAGACACAGATGTAGAGAACAAACGTATGGACACCAAGGGGGGAAAGCAGTGGGGTGGTGGGGGTGGTGGTGTGATGAATTGGGAGATTGGGATTGACATGTATACACTGATGTGTATAAAATGGATGAGGAATAAGAACCTGCTGTATAAAAAAATAAATAAAATAAAATTCAAAAATTTTAAAAAAACAAGAAAAATCTCAAATAAACAACCTAATCTTACACCTAAACCAACTAGAGAAAGAAGAACAAATGAAACCCAAAGTTAGTAGAAGGAAAGAAATCATAAAGATCAGAACAGAAATAGATGAAATAGAGATGAAGAAAACAATAGCAAAGATCAATGAAACTAAAAGCTGGTTCTCTGAGAAGATAAACAAAATTGATAAACCTTTAGCTGACTCATCAAGAAAAAAGGGAGAGGACTCAAATCAATAAAATTAGAAATGAAAAAGGAGAAGTTACAATGGACAACACAGAAATACAAAGGATCATAAGAGACTACTACAAGCAACTATATGCCAATAAAATGGAGAATTTAGAAGAAATGGACAAATCATTAGAAAGATGCAAGCTTCCAACACTGAACCAGGAAGAAAAAAAAAATATGAACAGAACAATCAAAAATACTGAAATGGAAACTGTGATTAAAAATCTTCCAACAAACAAAAGTCCAGGACCAGTTGGCTTCAAAGGCGAATTCTATCAAACTTTTAGAGAACAGTTAACACCTCTTTCGGAAACTTCGAAAAAACTGCAGAGGAAGGAAAACTCTGAAGCTCATTCTACAAGGCCACCCTGACCACGAAAATCAGACAAAGATATCACAAAAAAAGAAAATTATAGGGACTTCCCTGATGGTGCAGTGGTTAAGAATCCACCTGCCAATGAAGGGGACACAGGTTTGATCCCCGGTCTGGGAAGATCCCAAATGTCGCGGAGCAACTAAGCCCATGTGCCACAACTACCGAGCCTGCATTCTAGAGCCTGCGTGCCACAATCACTGAAGCCCGTGCACCTAGAGCCCGTGCTCCACAACAAGAGAAGCCACCACAATGAGAAGCCTGCGCACTGCAACGAAGAGTAGCCCCCACTCACCGCAACTAGAGAAAGCCCACATGCATCAATGAAGACCCAACATAGCCAAAAATAAATCAATCAATTAATTAATTAAAAAATAAACGAAAACTACAGGCCAATATCACTGATGAACATAGACATGAAAATCCTCAACAAAATACTAGCAAACTGGAGCTTCCCTGATGGCACAGTGGTTAAGAATCCACCTGCCAATGCAGGGCACATGGGTTTGAGTCCTGGTCTGGGAAGATCTCACATGCCGCGGAGCAACTAAGCCCATGCACCACAACTACTGAGCCTGCACTCTAGAGCCTGCAAGCGACAATTACTGAGCCCACACGCTGCAACTACTGAAGCCCATGTGCCTAGAGCCCATGCTCCGCAACAAGAGAAGCCATCGCAATGAGAAGCCCGCACACTGAAACGAAGAATAGCCCTCGCTTGCCACAACTAGAGAAAACTCATGCACAGCAATGAAGACCCAATGCAGCCAAAAACAAAAACAAAAACAAAAACAAATTGAAAAATAAAAACCATATGATCATCTCAATAGATGTGGGAAAAGCTTTTGACAAAATTCAACACCCATTCATGATAAAAACTCTCCAGAAAGTTGGCACAGAGGAAAACTACCTCAACATAATAAAGACCATATGTGACCCACTCACAGCAAACATCATTCAGAATGGTGAAAAAGTGAAAGCATTTCCTCTAAGATCAGGAACAACACAAGGATATCCACTCTCGCCACTATTATTCAACATAGTTTTGGAAATCCTAGCCTTGGCAATCAGAAAAGAAAAAGAAATAAAAGGAATCCAAATTGGAAAAGAAGAGTAAAAACTGTCACTGTTTGCAGATGACAAGATACTCTACATAGGAAATCCTAAAGATGCTATCAGAAAACTAATAGAGCTCATCAAAGAATTTGGTAAAGTTGCAGGATACAAAATTAAAACAGCAATCTCTTGCATTCCTATACACTAACAACAAAAGATCAGAAAGGGAAATCAAGGAAACAATCCCATTTACCAACTCATCAAAAAGAATAAAATACCTAGGAATAAACCTACCTACAGAGGCAAAAGACCTGTACTCTGAAAATTATAAAATGCTGAAGAAAGAAATAAAAGAGGACACAAACAGATGGAGAGATATACCATGTTCTTGGATTACAAGAATCAATATTGTGAAAATGGCTATACTACCCAAAGGAGCCTACAGATACAATGCAATCCCCATCAAATTACCAATGGCATTTTTCAAAGAATTAGAACAAAAAAATTTACAATAGGTATGGAAACACAGAAGACCATGAATAGCCAAAGCAATTCTGAGAAAGAAAAATGGAGCTGGAGGAATCATGCTCCCTGACTTCAGACCGTCCTACAAAGCTACACTCATCAAAACAGTATGGTACTGGCACAAAAACATAGATCAATGTAACAGGATAGAAAGCCCAGAGATAAACCCACGTGCCTATGGTCACCTTACCTTTGAATCTTTGACAAAGGAAGCAAGAATATACAATGGAGAAAAGATAGGCTCTTCAATAAGTGGTGCTGGGAAAACTGGACAGCTACATGTAGAAGAATGAAATTAGAACACTTCCTAACACCATATACAAAAATAAACATAAAATGGTTTAAAGACCTAAATGTAAGGCCAGACACTATAAAACTCTTGGAGGAAAACATAGGAAGACCACTCTTTGATATAAATTGCAGCAAGATCATTTCGATCCACCTCCTAGAGTAATGAAAATAAAAACAAAAATAAACAAATTGGACTTAATTAAACTTAAAAGCTTTTGCACAGCAAAGGAAACCATAAACAAAACGAAAAGACAACCCTCGGGATGGGAGAAAATATTTGCAAATGAAGCAACCACCAAGGGATTAATCTCCAAAATATACAAATAGCTCATGCAGCTCTATATCAAAAAAACAAACAACTCAATCAAAAAATGGGCAGAAGATATAAATAGACATTTCTCCAAAGAAGACATACATATGGCCAAGAGCACATGAAAAGATGCTCAACCTCACTGATTATTAGAGAAATGCAAATCAAAACTACAATGAGGTATCCCCTCACACCGGTGTGAATGGCCATCATCCAAAAAACTACAAACAATAAATGCTGGAGGGGGTGTGGAGAAAAGGGGACTCTCCTACACTGTTGGTTGGAATGTAAATTGGAATGTAAATTCTGCAGCCACTATGCAGAACAGTATGGAGGTTCCTTAAAAAACTAAAAAAAGAGCTACCATATGATCCAGCAATCACAGTCCTGGGCATATATCCAGCGAAGACCATAATTCAAAAAGATACATGCACCCCAATGTTCACTGCAGCACTATTTACTATTTAATAGCCAGGACATGGAAGCAACCTAATGTCTATCAACAGAGAAATGGATGAAGAAGATGTGGTACATATACACAATGGAATATTACTCAGCCTTAAGAAAGAATGAAATAATGCCATTTGCAGCAACATGAATGGACCTAGAGATTATCATACGGAGTGAAGTTAAGTCAGAGAAAGAGAAATATATGATATCGCTTACTTGTGGAATCAAAAAAAAGGGCACAAATGAACTTATCTACAAAACAGAAACAGACTCATGGACTTAGAGAACTAATTTATGGTTACCAGGGGGTAAGTGGGTAGAGGGATAAATTGGGAGATTGGGATTGACATATACACGCTACTATATATAAAACAGATAACTAATAAGGACCTACTGTATAGCATAGGGAACTCTACTCAATACTCTGTAATAGCCTGGGAAAAGAATCTTAAAAAAGAACAGATATAGGTATATGTATAACTGATTCACTTTGCTGTACACCCGAAACTAACACAACATTGTAAATCAACTATACTCCAATAAAAAGATTTTTTTAAATGGCAATACTACCCAAAGCAATTTACAGATTTAATGTGATCCCTAAAGATATGCAAAGATATCCCATGCTCTTGGAGTGGAAGAATTAATATTGTTAAAATGGCCATACTAACCAAAGCAATCTACAGATTTAATGTGATCCTTATCAAAACACCCATGAAATTTTTCAGAGAACTAGAACAAATAATCCAAAAATTTATATGAAACCATAAACGATCCAGAATTGCCAAAGCAATCCTGAGGAAAAGAAACAAAGCAGGAGGCATAACTCTCCCAGACTTCAGACAATACTACAAAGCTACAGTAATCAAAACAATGTGGCATTGGTACAAAAACAGACATACAGATCAATGGAACAGAATAGAGAGCCCAGAAATAAACCCACACACCTACAGTCAATTACCTCCTTCTTACAGGAGGTAAGAATATAAAATGGGAAAGAGACAGTCCCAAGCGGTGCTGGGAAAATTGGACAGCTGCATGTAAATCAATAAAGTTAGAACACACCCTCACACCATGCACAAAAATAAACTCAAAATGGCTTAAACACTTAAACATAAGACATGACACCGTAAACCTCCTAGAAGAGAGCATAGGCAAAAATTTTCTGACATAAATTGTACCAATGTTTTCTTAGGTCAGTCTCCCAAGGCAACACAGAAATAAAACTAAAAATAAACAAATGGGACCTGATCAAGCTTACAAGCTTTTGCACAGCAAAGGAAACCCTAAAAAAAAAAATGAAAAGACAACCTACAGACTAGGAGAAAATATTTGCAAATGATGCAACAGACAAGGGCTTAATCTCCAAAATATAGAAACAGCTCATACATCTCAACAACAAAAAAACAAACAACCCAATGGAAAAATGGGCAGAAGACCTTAATAGACATTTCTCCAAAGAAGACATACAGATGACCAACAGGCACATGAAAAGATGCTCAACATCAGTAATTATTAGGGAAATGCAAATCAAAACTACAATGAAGTACCACCTCACACCAGTCAGAATGACCATCATTAAAAAGTCTATAAATAACAAATGCTGGAGAGGGTGTGGAGAAAAGGGAACCCTCCTGCACTGTTGGTGGGAATATAAGTTGGTGCAGCCACTATGGAAAACAGTATGGAGTTTCCTCAGAAAACTAAAAGTAGCACTACTGTATGATCCAGCAATCCCGCTCCTGGGCATACACCCAGACAAAACTATAATTCAAAAAGATACCTGCACCCCAATGTTCATAGCAGCACTATTCACAATAGCTAAAACATGAAAACAACCTAAATGTCCATCAACAGAAGAATGGATAAAGAAGATGTGGTACATATATACAATGGAACACTACTCAGCCATAAAAAAGAATGAAATACTGCCATTTGCAGCAACTAGAGATTATCATACTAAGTGAAATAAGTCAGAAAGAGAAAGACACATACCATATGATACCACTTATATCTGGACTCTAAAATATGGCACAAATGAACCTATCTACAAAACAGAAACAGACTCACAGACATAGAGATCGCACTTGTGATTGCCAAGGGGGAGGGGTGGAGGGAGAGGAATGGACTGGGTAATTTGGGGTTGGTAGATGCAAACCATTACATTTAGAATGGATAAAGAACAAGGTCCTGCTGTATAGCACAGGGAACCATATCCAATATCCTGGGATAAACCATAATGGAAAAGAATATTAAAAAAAAGAATGTATATATCTGTACAACTGAGTCACTTTGCTGTACAGCAGAGACTGGCACAACATTGTAAGTCAACTATACTTCAAATTTAAAAAAATCTACAAACAATAAATGCTGGAGAGAGTGTGGAGAAAACGGAACCCTCCTACTCTGTTGGTGGGAATGTAAATTGGTACAACCTCTATGGAGAACAGTATGGAGGTTCCTTAAAAAACTAAAAATAGAACTACCAAATGATCCAGCAATCCCACTCCTAAGCATATATCTGGAGAAAATCATAACTCAAAAAGATACACGCACCCAGTGTTCACTGCAGCACTATTTACAATAGCCAAAACATGTATATTCCAATATACAGTGGAATATTACTCAGCCATAAAAAAGAATGAAATAATGCCATTTGTGGCAACATGGATGGACCTAGGGATTATCATACTAAGTGAAGTAAGTCAGAGAAAGACAAATATCATACACCATCACTCATATGTGGAATCTAATTTTTAAAAAATGATACAAATGAACTTATTTACAAAACAGAAACAGACTCACAGATTTCGAAAAGAAATTTATGGTTACCAGGGGGGATCTGTGGGGGTGGGGAGGGATTAATTAGGAGTTTGGGATGAACACACACACACACTACTATATATAAAATAGATAACCAACAAGGACCCACTGTATAGCACAGGGAACTCTACTGAGTAGTCTATAGTAACCCATATGGGAATAGAATCTGAAAAAGAATGAATATATGTATGTGTATAACTGAATCTGTAACTAACACAACATTGTACATCTGTAACATCTGTAACTAACACAACATTGTAAATCAACTATACTCCAATAAAATTAAAAAAAAAAAAAAGGAGCCTACAAACAATTGTGGCATTTTGCAATCCAGTCCTGCCTTTCATGTTAAATCTGACTGTGTGAGGCTTGAATGCGACTTCCAGAAAGTTTATGTAATGCTAATGTGGCCATGTTCAAACCACATTGTTTTATTTCATGGTAATTCAGTATTTATCTCTGGAGACTAGGAAAGTATTTAGCAGGAAAGAGATGACCAGGTAGGGAAAGGACCCAGTCACCAAGCGTGGAAGAATCCATAACAAACATATTTTCAGTGGTCCTTATACTTCAAACCTGGGTATGTCACTTTATTTCTCCTTTACACAACAACAACAAACACTAAGGATATAGACTGATAACTCCATATATGCCAGACGCTGCTTCAAATGGTTTTTTAGTATTAATTCATTTGATCCTCATAGTATCCCAAAATGTAGATACTCTATTTGTTCCTACCTTACAGTTGAAGGAAAAAAGGCATAATTGAGCTTATGATGACCAAACAAAAGGAGCAGTGCCTGCGCTGTAGTATCAGAAGATTCTTTCCTTAAATTTGTTTTTATTGTGTTCCTCTTCTCTCCTTTATTCTGCCACCCTGACCCAGAAATTCAAGTGATCAGCCAAAAATGTCAGCAGAGCACCCTAAGCTTGTTTGTACATCAATGAAGCAAAAAAGAGTAAAGACACCAAGAAATAGTATTAGGAAAGAAAAACAGATGCAGTAGAGACTTTTTAAATGATTAGAGAATAGCATTAACTTTAAGCCTGTAAATTGGAAAACTTAGATAAAAGAAGGTATTTTCTACAAAAAAATACTTAACAAAATTTTCCCAAGAAGAAATATAAAACAAATAAAAATTAAAAATTTGACCAGGAATCAAATCTCCACAAAAGAGCGCCAGGCCCAGATGGTTATAAGAACTGTGTCAGAGAAATGAAAAGGAGGAAAAGCTACGGAATTCGTTTTATGACTTTATTTTGACCTCATTACCAAAACTCAAAAAGGACTGTGAAAGAAAGAAAAAAAAATATAGACCAATCTCACTTATGAACCAGATGCAGAAATCTGTGGTAAAATATCAGAAAATTATTAAGTTTATGTTTATATAAACTTGTTTATAAACTTATGTGTGTACATTCATATACACACATAAATGTGTATGTGTACATATACATGCATACATAACATACTAAAGCGACATAGTCATGTGAAATGTATTAAAAATATTATAGCATGACCAAGAAGAATTTATCCTAGAAATATAAAGATGGTGAAACATTAGAAATTCTATTAATGTAATAACATGTGAAAGCCATTTGAAAAAAAATTAAGTTGGATCCATACCTCAAACAAAACAGATATGAATTTCAATGAAGAAAACATTGGAGAATTGTAGGGAAAGCCTTTCTAACTATGATTCAAAATTTAGAAACCGTAAAAAATTATTTACTTACATAAAAATTTAACGTCTATGCAAAAAATAAGTAAATTCAAAAGGCAAATTTTACTTTGGTAACAAATATTGCAATTCAAGTCACCAAGGGCTAATCTCTTTAAAGAGCTCCTAGAAATCAGGAAGAAAATGGGCAAGTGACAGTAAAATGCACAAACCTTAAGTGTACAGTTCAAGGAACTTTGACAAATGTGTACAGCCATGTGACCATGACCGAGGACAAAATATAGTCCACCTCCATTTTGTCATGTTTCCTCACGCCACTTTCTTGTCGATTCACCTACTCTGACCAGGTAGGGAATCGCTATCCTGATTTCTATGATCAGATTTGTTTACCTTGTTTTTAGCACTCTTTTAAAAATTGGGAGCACAAAGATATTTACCATCATGTCACTGCTTTTATTTAACATAGCACTGTAGGTCCTTTGCAGTGTAATATGACAGGGAAAGGAAATTAAAGGCAAAAAGTTTGGAAAGGAAGAAATAAAATTGAAAATTTTCATAAACAATATGATTACCCAAAAAATCCAAGAGAATTTATAATTATTATAATGAATGAGAGAGCTCAACATATTTGTTGAATATAAGATGAAAATACCCAAGCCCATAACATTTTATCTACCAGCAACAACTGAAATGGTACTGTAAAAATTTTTCCATTCACAGTAGCAATAAAACCAAAAGGTACCTAAGAATAAATCTAAGAAAATAATTTGAAAAGCAATTTGGCAAACTCCAGTAAAGTTGTAGACATGCTTACTATAAACTCGGAAGGAACACTTTTAGATATATCCTGAGAACCCTGACACTTGTGTTAGAAGGAGTAGGTAGGGGAATTCTTTTTGCAGCCTTGATTCTCATCACACACTGAGAAACAAACACAGAGACACAAAACAACAGAAAAGTCCATCAATAAAGAAAGGACACATAAATGGAATAATATGAAGTAGTTAAAAATGAATATTTAAAATCTCTATGTATCAAGGTAAAGAAGCAATCAAATACTTAATGTTGAGTGGAAAAGAAAAACATTGCAAAACGTTTCAGACAGTATGATAAGAATTAAACACACGTATGGACCTAGAGATTATCATACTAAGTGAAGTAAGTCAGAAAGAGAAAGACAAATATCATATGATATCACTTATATGCGGAATCTAAACTATGATACAAATGAACTTATTTATAAAACAGAAACAGACTCACAGACATAGAAAACAAACTTATGGTTACCAAACGGGAAACAGGGGTGGTGGGGATAAATTAGGAGTTTGAGATTAGCAGATACAAACTACTATATATAAAATAGATAAACAACAAGATCCTGCTGTGTAGCACAGGGAACTATATTCAATATCTTGTCATAAACTATAATGGGAAAGAATATGAAAAAGAATATATAGAGACATACATATACACACACACACACACACACACACACACACACACACACATAACTTTGCTGTACTCCAGAAACTAACAGCACTGTAAATCAACTATACTGCAATAAAAAATTTAAATAAATAAATGGACACAGGTACAGACACACACACACAAAAAAGAAAAACACACACTAACAAGGTAATACTGTTTATGAATATATTGCATTTAACGAATAGGACATAGGTAAGGACATAGACAGCAACACATCAAAATTAGGTTATTTACAGGAGAGGGAAAAGGAGAATCAGATGAGGGAGGAAACCCTTTAACTGCCTGTAGAGTTTGTTTCTTTTGAAATGTGGAGCAAGATGGCAAATGTTAATATTTACTGAATTTGAGTGGAAAGAATGTGGTGATATACTATGACATATTTTTGTATATATGAAATTCTACTTTATAAACTAACTGACATATAACGCCGCATACGGAGTAAAGACACACGGGTTTGCAGCCTCCAAGACTCAGTTAACTCACCTGTAAATTGGAGATGAATAGCACCTGCCTGGGCTCCTCTCGGCGTTGTTGTCAGGATATGAAGACGTTTAATAAGCAGTGAAGTTCCACGCAGCTAACGTTATTGTTACTGTTGATGTTTACGACTGCATCGCACACTCTGCTCTTGAGAACTGGACGTCTACTTCCCAGCCCAGACTTGTCAGTGTTCACGCAAAGACACCTCGCAACACTCTAGCCTCTGTTACCGAGACTCCCACCCACCTCCGGGTGTCCTACCCACCCCTTATCAACTCCCATCTACCCCCGCGCTTCCACCCACCCCCCACCAAGCTTCCCCCGCCTATCTTCAGGACAGGTGGGTCTTATTCCCGGTTGCCCTAATGCAGAGAAAGACGAAAGCCTGGGATCTCATTAGAAGGGCTCAAATCCCCCACAGAGCACATCAATCCGCTTCTTAGCTCAGCTCCTCATTCCTTCCCAACGCGGGGCCTCAACAGCCTGGCCCTTTGCCTCAAAACCAAGTGGGGCTGGGAAGCAGTCATTACAGTGGTGCCCAAGGATTAAAGAGGAGGACTTTTCTGCTGTTCTGAACAGGTTTGTTTTTGATTTTTTTTTTTTGGCTGCACCGTGTGGCTTGCAGGATCCTAGTTCCCCACCAGGGATTGAACCCCGGGCCACAGCAGTGAAAGCACCAAGTCCTAACCACTGGACCACCAGGGAACTCCCTTCTGCTTTTCTTTTGGAGCGAATTTTCCACATTTCAAGAACATGATGAGAATGCCATCCAGTTCAGGCTTCTACTCCATGTGGGAGGAGGCTGGGGATAGTGGTACATCTCTGTGCATGCAGCAGCAAACTGACCTGCCCAGAGGGGGAAGATTAGGACAGGAGAGGTGTGGACCTCCAAACGTCCTCCTGAGAAACTGAGGGTGCAAAATAATGGGACTAGTTTCCATGAGCCAGGAAGATTCACTTACAATTCCTCCTCTGTGAGTGTTGAGTGTGTGTGTGTGTGTGTGTGTGTGTGTGTGTGTGTATAACACAGATGCTGTGCTTAGTGCTCCCACATATATGATCTCCTTATAACAATCCTCTGGGGTTAGGTCATCATACTTTCTTTAAAGATGTGGAAACTAAAGCTCAGAGAGGTTAAACAACTTGCCAAAAGTCATCTAGATTATTTAAGGCAAAGCCATAATTCAAGGCCAGACCTTCCTACTCTAAGAGGATGTCTTAATCCCTCACCTCTTTTATTTCGTGGGGGCCCCAATAGGGAGATGTTTTGCTGTGTATTAGAAAGACATGCTGGTGACTCATTTAGTCCTTGAGCACGGGGGTCCTGCCCATGTTCCCTCACTTTTAGTATAACGTCTGATTCCTGGAAGGTGCTGCATCCATGTATGCAAACCAAGTCATACTCAGACAGTAAGTCAAGCTTCCCTTAATTTGGGAAATTCTGCAAAAGAACCAAAGAGCAATGGGGTCTTCACCAGAGTTGGTGCTTCTTAAATTAGTAAGCAGCTCAGATCTGGGGATATGTTGGTGGGAAAAAATGGAGTTTTTTGCAAGCTTAGATTTTGTGACCTCATAATGTAGTGTTTGGTGATTCTTTGTTACAATACAAGCAAGACACATTCTTTCATTTTTTTTCCATTAAAACCTTATAGATGAGGAAACTGGGGCTTATAAAGAGTAAGTAGGGCTTCCCTGGTGGCGCAGTGGTTGAGAATCTGCCTGTCAATGCAGGGGACACGGGTTCGAGCCCTGGTCTGGGAAGATCCCACATGCCGCGGAGCAACTAGGCCCGTGAGCCACAATTACTGAGCCTGCGTGTCTGGAGCCTGTGCTCCGCAACAAGAGAGGCCGCGACAGTGAGAGGCCCGCGCACCGCAATGAAGAGTGGCCCCCACTTGCCGCAACTAGAGAAAGCCCTTGCACAGAAACAAAGACCCAACACAGCCATAAATAAATAAATAAATAAATAAACCCAAAGTTAAAAAAAAAAAAAAAAGTAAGTAACTTGCCCATAGTCACCCAGCTGGTAAGTGTCAGCGCTGTGACTGTGAACATGTGATGGCCTCTGGCTCCAGCATCCCAGAGCCCAGCCTCTACCCTGAACTGAAACAGCAGGAATTCACCCCTTAGGATTTGCATCTTTGCTGCCGGGCTCTTGGCGTGGGTGTGAGTGTGAGGCCGGCACACAGCCACCTTCGGCCCTCTCCATCTGGCCTCTTGGTGACTGCTCTTTTTCAGCTGCTCTGGGTCTACCACCCAAACTTTGGGAGGTGCATCTTTGGGAAAATTCATTTTTTATTCATCATATATTCTTGCCCTATCGTTACACATGTGCCATTTCTTCTGCCTCACTCTTCATCAGAACCTGAGCCCCTGTATCCTGCCTCATGTGGCTGGCGTGGAGGAGCTCACAGAAAAGTGTAAATGATAAGGTTCCTCCACCCATCTCAAACTAACATATGATGATCCCCCAAGCAAATATTTTGGAAAAAAATATCCTCATTCAGAAAATAACTTCAGTGGAAAGCTAAATCATCATTACTATTTTAAGCTGAAGATGGAGAGTTTAAATCTCTTGCAGTTTACAAAGGCATGCAAAAACCAAGGCCATCTCCTGTTGTGCTAATTTACTCCATCATTAAAAAAAAACATTATTTTTATATTGAAAATAACACAGACATATTATGTAATTGAAGGCAAAATTCTTCTGAGTTTTAAGATAAAACCAAAAAGACATCAAAAAAATGTCAAATATGCAGCAGGGTGCTTTAGGCTACAATCCAGCAAATGCTCATTGGGGGCCTCCTATGTGCCAGGCACAGTGCAGAGCTCCCAATTCGAGCACTGAGTAGGGCAGTGCCTTTCTGTTTCTTCCAGAACCTGAAGTCTAGGGAGAAAAACAGTTATGAAAGCAGTACGTCTTAAGTGTGTTGAGTATTATAAAAGAGAGCAAAGAGCTGTGGGAGCATAGAGCTAGGGGAGTGGTAACTTCAACTAGGATTCGGGGAAGACTCTTTGGAGGAAGTGACTGTTAAGCAGTGATCTGGGAAGTGATGAATGGGGAAATAAGATACATGAAATTTCAAAAAACAAGAGAGAGCATGGGTGTCCTAGGAACTGAGAAAGCAGCGGGGTCAGTGGCTGGGGTGGCGGGGGAAGTACCTAAATAAGAAAGTAGGAAAAGCACTGACTTACTGCATACAACTGTGGCACAACCTCCCATAAAACTTGAATAGTCAAATATTAGGCAAATAAATGATTTAACAAAATTACCCCTAATGGGATAATTTACATTCTAAAAGAGAATGCCAGGCCCATAAAACCTGAGAGAACCAACTGTAAAACAACATGAAGGGGCTTCCCTGGTGGCGCAATGGTTGAGAGTCTGCCTGCTAGTGCAGGGGACACGGGTTCAAGCCCTGGTCTGGGAGGATCCCACATGCCGCGGAGCAACTAGGCCCATGAGCCACAACTACTGAGCCTGCGCGTCTGGAGCCTGTGCTCCGCAACAAGAGAGGCCACGGTAGTGAGAGGCCCGTGCACCGCGATGAAGAGTGGCCCCCGCTTGCCGCAAATAGAGAGAGCCCTCACACAGAAACAAAGACCCAACATAGACAAAAATAAATAAATAAATTAATTAATTAATTTAAAAAAAACCACAACATGAAACAGTAAGAGAATTCAGAGATGAGTTGCAAAGTAAATATATAAAACCAATGGATTTTCCTAAGCCATAACTTGTTAGAAATTGTGGTAAAAGAAAAGATCTCATTAAAAATATCAACCACAAAGAATCCTAGGGATAGATGTAACAAATAATTTGCAAGGTCTTTATTAAAAACACTTTAATAATCTATTGACAGGCCTAAAGATGACTTAAGAAATTGAAAGACAAACTATGGTCTTTGATGGAAAGATATCAATTTTTCCTAAATTAATTTATACAGATAATTAAATCTCAGTTAAAATACCACTTTTTAAACTTAAAATAATATTAAAGTTTGTAAAACAACTTAAGAAGATTAATTAATTTCTTGAAAATGAAAAACAATAAGAGGAACTAGCCAAGTCTGATACCAAAACAATTTTAAAGCTATAATAATTTTAAAAGTTTGTTATTAGGGAAAAAATATATTAGTGACTAAGAATAAAGACATTACATTAAAAGGATCATACACCACAATCAAGTAGGATTTATTCCACAGATGCAAGGATGGTTCAACATCCACAAATCAATGTGACACATGACATTAACAAAATTAAGGATAAAAATAATATGAGCATTTCAATAGATGCAGAAAAAGCGTTTGACAAAATTCAGTATCCCTTTATGATAAAAACTCTCAACAAAGCAGGTAGAGAGGGAATGTACTTTAACATTAAAGGCCACATATGTCAAGTCCACAGCTAACATCATACTCAATGGTGAAAAGCTGAAAGCTTTTCCTCTAAGATCAGGAATAAGACAAGGACATCCACGTTTGCTACTTTTATTCAACATAGTATTTTAAGTCTTAGCCAGAGAAATTAGGCAAGAAAAAGAAATAAAAGGCATCCAAATCAGAAAGGAAAAAGTAAAACTGTCACTATTTGCAGATGGCATGATATTATATATAGGAAACCATAAAGACTCCACTAAAAAACCATTAGAACTAAAAAATGAATCCAGGAGACAAAGTTGCCAGATACAAAATCAATACACGAAAATTTGTTGCATTTCTCTACACTAATAGTAAACTATCAGAAAGAGGAATTAAGAAAACAACCTCATTTATAATTACATCAAAAAGAATAAAATTCCTAGGAATAAATTTAATCAAGGCCATGAAAGACCTCTATATTGAAAACTATAAGCTGTTAATGAAAGAAATTGAAGAAGACACAAATAAATGGAAAGATATTCCGTAATCATGGACTGGAAGAATTAATATTGTTAAAATGTCCATATTGCCCAAAGCAATCTACAGATTCATTGAAATCCCTATCAAAATTTCAATGGTATCTTTCACAGAAAGAGAACAGACAATATTAAAACTTGTATGGAACCATAAAATACTCCAAATAGCCAAAGCAATGTTGAGAAAGAAAAACAAAGCTGGAGGCATCATGCGCTCTGATTTCAAACTATATTACAAAGTTATTGTGATTAAAACAGTACGGCAGGACTTCCCTGGTGGCGCGCAGTGGTTAAGAATCCACCTGCCAATGCAGGGGACACGGGTTAAATCCCTGGTCCGGGAAGATCCCACAGGCCACGGAGCAACTAAGCCCGTGCTCCACAACCACTGAGCGTGTTCTCTAGAGCCCACAAGCCACAACTACTGAGCCCATGTGCCATAACTACTGAAGCCCGTTCACTAGAGCCTGTGCTCTGCAATGAGAAGCCACCACAATGAGAAGCCCGGGCACCACAACAAAGAGGAGCCCCCGCTCACCACAACTGGAGAAAGCCCACACACAGCAATGAAGACCCAATGCAGCCAAAAATAAATAAATAAATAAATAAATTTTAAAAAACCAACAGTATGGCACTGGCATAAAAACAGACACAGAGATCAATGAAACAAAATTGAGAGACCAGAAATAAATCCACACTACAAGGAGCCAAGAATATACAATGGGGAAAGGACAGTTCCTTCAATAAATGGTGTTGGGGAAATTAGACAGGCACATGCAAAAGAATGAAGCTGGACCACTATCTTACATAATACACAAAAATTAACTCAAAATGGATTAAAGACTTACTTACTTGAAAGTAAGCCCTGAATCCATAAAACTCCTAGAAGAAAACATAGGCAGTAAGCTCCTTGACACAGGTCTTGGCGACGACTTTTTGAATCTGACACCAAAAGCAAAAGCAACGAAAGCAAAAATAAACAAGTGGGACAATATCAAACTAAAAAGCTTCCAGACATCAAAGGAAACCACCAACAAAATGAAAATGCAACCTACCAAATGGGAGAAAATATGTGCAAATAATATATCTGATAAGGGGCTAATATCCAAAATATATAAAGAGCTCATATGACTCAATAGCAAAAAAAAAAAAAAGTCCAATTAAAAAATAGAAGATATGAATAGACATTTTTCAAAAGGAGACAGACAGCCAACAGGTACATGAAAAGATGCTCAACATCATTAATTATTAGGGAAATGCAAATCAGAACCGCAATAAGATATCACCTCACACCTGTTAGAATGGCTATTAACAAAAGCAAGAAATAAGAAGTTTTGGCAAGGATGTAGACTTTGTCCGCTATTGATGGGAATGTGAATTGGTACAGTCACTATGGACAATAGTATGGAGGTTCCTCAAAAAATAAAAAAATAGAACTTGAACCATATGGTCCAGCAATTCTACTTCTGGGTATTTATCTGAAGAAAACAGAAACACTAATTAGAAAAGATATATGCAACCCTATGTTCATTGCAAACAACATGGATGAACCTTGAGGACATTATGATAAGTGAAATAAGTCAGACAAAGAAAGACAAATACCATGTAATCTCTCTTACATATGGAATATTTTAAAAAAACAAAAACAAGCAAACAAAAAAACAAGCTCACAGATACAGAGAACAGATTAGTGGTCGCAAGAGTCGGAGGGTAGAGGGGTGGAAGGAATAGGCAAACGGTGTGTGTGTATATATATGTTAGTTTAAATAAATTAAATTTTAAAAATTTTAAAAAGAATCCATAAACAGAACCAAATTCATAAAGGAACTTAATATATGAAATAGTAACACTTCAAAACAGTAAGGAAAAGGTGATTTGTGAATAAATGGTGTTGCAGCTGATTGGAGAAAAAAAATAAAGCTAGATCTCTACCTCACTTATTACACCAGCATCAGTTCCAGATGGATCAAGAATTTAAATGTAAAAAAGAAACTATAAAACTTCTGGAAGAATAAATGACTATATTAAAAATTATGATTATTTAAAATAAAAATATACTATAAGTCAAGAGAAATGACAAGTTGGGAAAATTTTAACTTATGTGACAGGAAAGGGACTAATTTCTTTCATTCTTAAAAAGCTCATGCAAATAAAATAGAGAAATGATGAACAATGCAGATCAGTGGTCAATTACTAAAAAGTGAAATAAAAAAGTAGTCAGTAGATATGAAAATATGCTCAACATTACTCATAAGTAAAGACATGCAAATTACACAGCAACAAGAGACCAGTTTTAACTCAGATCGTGGGAAGCTAATGTGATGAGGTCCTATTCTGAGAAGGCTATGGAGAGGCAAACAGGCAAGAGCTAAAGCAAGGGCTGGTGAACTGGCTCATTTCCGGGAAAAAAAACTTGGCAAAATCCATTTTAAAGGGACTGCTATAGACTGAATGTTTGCATCCTTCCAAAATTCATATGCTAAATCCTAACCCCCACAGTGTGATAGTATTAGGTGATTAGGAGGTATTTAAGAGGGAGGTGATTAGACCATGCAGGTGGAACCCTCATGAATGGTATTAGTACCCTTATAAAAAGAGACCCCAGAGAGTTCCCTCACCCCTTCCACCATGTGAGGACACAGGAAAATGAAGGCCATCTATGAACCAGGAAGGGTCCTCACCAGACACTGTTATTTCCTGACACCTTGATCTTGGACTTCCCAGCCTCCGGAACTGTGAGAAATAAGTTTCTAAGCCACCCAGCCTATGGTGTTCTGTTATAGCAGCCTAAGTGGACTAAGACAGATACCATTTAACTTAACAATGACTTTGCCAGGAATTTACCTATGTAAATGTACCTAAAGATGTTGGTCAAGAAATGTATAAAAGTGTGTTCATTGTGGCATTATTTGATTACAAAAGAGAGGAAAGAAACCCACCAATTAGGGGTTATATAAAGTACGGGGCTACCGCATGATGATTCTTATGCAGGTATGAAAAAGAATGGAGTAGTTTTGTGTGTACAGATATAGGGAAAAAAAGAGGTGCGGAACTGTGTGTAATATCATCCTTTTTCTGTCAAAAAGGAAACATAATAGATAAATGATGACGATAGGTAGACAGAGGGAGAGAGGGAAGGAGGGAGCAAGGGAGATGCACACCGGTATAGGCATAAAAACATTTTCTGAAAGCAATCAAAAGTATTTTATCTGTGGCTATCTTTGGGCAGAGGCATGGGACTGAGGGGTGCAGACTTTTACATTTCATTTTACAGTTTTAAAATATACAGATTATCCACTTTCATTTAATTAAAATATGAACATGGATTACCTGAGTAGTGGGATAATGAACTTTTTTCTTTTCTTGAAATGTCTGTAGTTTAAAAAAAAAACAGTTTGGTGGAGGAATAAAGAAAAAGATAACAGGTAAAGTCTTGACCCAAAGGAATAAATCTCAATGGTGACCTGTCTGATACTGTTAGAGCCCCAGGAGGAGGTATTTCTAGAGGGGACTTTCCAGCATCTCACAGATTTCCCCACTTGCCTTGCATAACGATGGTCTTCCCATACATGCCCATCAGGGAACTTGGCTTCAGCATCAACAGGGTTAAAGTAAACCAAAGGAAATTAGGCTTAGAAAACACTGTCATTATGATCTGCGCAAGCATTTCCTCTCTATTGATAAACCTCAGTGAGATGACAAGAACAGATATAGGCTCACCTCATGCTTCTTCTTCCCCCCCGTAGTTGGGCAGACTAACTGCCTAACTGTGGGCCCGGCATGCCCCAGTGGTCTAAACTTGCAGGGCTTCAGCTGGATGCCCCAGGAACGTGTGCTGTGATCCTGGTGGGTCTTCTCTCCTGCATCACCAGTTTCTGAGGCTCTTCCTCGCCCATGCCCTTCTTGGAGGGCAATTCTGCCCAATCCATCTGTACTGAAGCAGCTCTCTGAGGCCAGCTGTGTGTGTGGCATCCCATGGGTGCAAGAGATGGTAAACTCAGAGCCTACGCTCAGAGAACTACTGGATGCTCTGAGGCGCCTCAGAAAACAATTAGGCAGCCACGTGAAAACAGGGATCTAAAGAAAGAATTTCAGCCAGAGTTTGAGAGGCAGCAAACGTTGTTGGTTGACTGACCCAACCAGCTAACCTCCTCTTCATCTATACAGCAAGGGGTGGCCCTGCAACACCGTTTGGGCAAAGAGGTACGAACAGAAATCTTTGCGCTAAAAGAAAAAAAACATTTGCAAAAAGGACAGACCCAGTCACCATGTTCCTTTGGCCTTTGCCCCTGCCCGCTTTTTCTTAACTTGGGGACGTGGCCCTGAGGCTGAAGGGGAAGTAGCCACCTTACAACCAGTGGCGACATGCATGAGGGTAAAGCCAAAATGTTTCGAAGGGCAGAGTGCAAGATATAAAGAACCTGAGTCTCCACAGACATTGTTGGGCCACTGCACCAGCTCTGATTACCCACATCCAGATTTTTTGTTACGTGAGGAAAAATAAGCTCCCCATTTGTTTAAGCTGCTACTAATCGGATGTTCTATTATTTGCAGCCAAATCCACTGTTAACTGATACACCTGGTCTTAAGAGGCAGTAGCTCCGATACAGTGGAAAGTGCCTGGAATTGAAAGATTTGGCTTCAGATTCCAGTACTGTGGTTTACCAGGATAAATTATTACTTAACTTTTCTGGGTCTCTGTCTCCCTTGGTATAAAATGGGGCTAATAAAGCTATGCAGATGATGGGGCCTGGTCTTTCAACCTTCTAACCTATTGAACCCACAGAGAAGACTTCTGCATTCTTCCATTCCCTCCCAGTGGGACAAAGTACGATGGTGTGGCCACTGTGTGTCAAATAAAGAATGGGGAGCCCTTTGTCCTGCCCTGTGTGTGTTCTTGGATGTCCTCCTAACCTCTTCAGTTTCCTCATCTGTAAAATGGAAGTGTGTGGAAAGGGGCGAGGGATGGAGTTGCTTAGGTAAGCTCTGGAGTTCATTCTCCTTCTATTTACTGATGCCTTGCAGTCCTTGGAACATAGAAGGGAACATCTGATCGCTCATTTATCCCATAAATGTGTACTGAGCACCTCCTCTGTACCGGGCACTGGCTTAACCACTGGAAATACCGCTGTGAATAAAACAGACAACATCTTATATCCTGATGAGGAAGACAGGCAGTAAATGAGCAAAAACATAAAGAAACTGGATAATTTCAGAAAGTGATAGGAGCTGTGAAGAAGAAAATAGGACTAGGTAATGGAAGAGAGCATGCCTGGGGTGAGGGAGCTACTTGCAAAGGGATGGGTCAGGATAAGCCCCTCTGAGGTGTAACCTTAGCCGAAATGAGGAGCCAGCCCACATCCCAGCTCCGTGACTGGGTACGTAGACTGGTCCTCACTGCAAATATGTTTCCACGATGGCGAGCTCCAAGTCCATGATGGCATCCTAATGGGCCCAGACTGCGGGCCTTCATGGCCCATTGGACTCATCAAGGTGGGTACATGTAAGCCTAGTGGTATCCAAAGGAGAGGGTGAGGGAGCTGATGCCTGTGCAAGCCAACCCAAGGCAGGCAAAAGACACTGCACTTCTCTTTTATCTACTAGTTGATTTCACCGTTCTTCATTTTTTAGGGGGGATGTTCTTTATAATAAATATGATACATTACTGGGATAACAATAATAGCAAACACCTAGTAGTGCTTGCTATGTACTTAGACATTGTTCAAAGTACTCACATATACTGACTCTAATCTTCACAACTCCATGACGTACATACTGATATCCTCTCCACCTTACAGAGGAAGAAACAGAGGCACAGAAAGTTAAGTGACTTTCCCAGCTCAGGAGTGTCAGAGTGGGACTTGGAGCCGGGCAGTCTAGTACCATAGTCAGTTCTCTTAACTACTGCACTGTGTCGCCTTCATGTAAAAAATTTGTTTTTAAGCATATTACGGTTTTATTGGAGGTTCAGCTTCAAATTTTTTAGAAATCTTCTGTCAAGGAGGTTGGAGACCATGGCATTTGCTATGAAATCAGAGACAGCTGGGTTTAAATACTTGTCAAAGAAAAATAGTATTCGTGACCCTTGTTAAAAACGGTAAGGCAGACTATTCAAGGTGGGCTACTGCAATGGAGTTTAGCTGTAGGGGAGAAAGATGGGGTTCAACTCTGAACACAAGAAAGCAAGTGGAAATTTATAGTCAAGGAGCAGAGTACGGGTTACTGGATGGGAAATTACTAAGAAGAAACATGGGGGTAAGGGAAATTCTGGCTAAACCAATTTTGATAGGATTTTTGCTAAAAGCAGGCCAGGGCGTGGGATGAGAAATTTGATCAGATATCAAGGGCGGGGGATATTCACTAAAATGACCCAGCAGGATTTGAGCTAAAACTGGACTAAGTGTGGGCTTCCCTGGTGGCGCAGTGGTTGAGAATCTGCCTGCTAATGCAGGGGACACGGGTTCGAGCCCTGGTCTGGGAAGATCCCACATGCCGCGGAGCGGCTGGGCCCGTGAGCCACAACTACTGAGCCTGCGCGTCTGGAGCCTGTGCCCCGCAACAGGAGGGGCCGCGATAGTGAGAGGCCCGCGCACCGCGATGAAGAGCGGTCCCCGCACCGCGATGAAGAGTGGCCCCCGCTTGCCGCAACTGGAGAAAGCCCTCGCACGAACCGAAGACCCAACACAGCCAAAAATAAATAAATAAAAAAAAAAAAAAAAAAAAAAAACTGGACTAAGTGGGCCAAGGACAGAGCCTAAGAGTGAAGCCAGTCACAAAGAGGCCTCAGAGGAACCTAACTCAAGTTTGGTAAAGCAAAGTCTTTGTCATTCCCAGCACTGTTACCTCCTGGTTGGGTTAACTTGGGTAAGTTAACTAACCTCTCTTAGCTTCTGATTTTTCATCTGGAAAAAGATAATAATATCTTCCTTAACATTGTATGAATCAAATGAAATAATGCTCAATAAATACTTGCACACTGCCATGTCTAGTAAGTGCTATTAAGATCATTGTTATTAGAAAGCTCTTGCTGGAGAACTAAGTCGTTCCTGATGAAACCAGGCTCTCGGGAATCTTAAATGCCACTGGTAAGAGAGTTACTTGGCAAGGCATTATTGCAAGGCAGGTTTGCCATATCTATCAAAATATAAAACATGGCATATCTTTGGAGACAGTAATTTCATTTCTGGAAATATATTCTAAGGAAATAATAGTATAAGAATACAAAGACATTTCCGTGGATGTCCATTGCAGCATTATTTAACATAGTAAAACTTGCACAATAACCTAAATGTCCAACAGTAGGAGACTGGTTAAATACATAATGGTCTTCATGTAGTAGAATGCTATGCAGCCATTAGATGTGTTCAGTGATAAGTAAAAACAACCATAATCCGTTAAGTGCCAAAAGCAGGTTGCAAGATAATACATATAACATGATTCCATTTTTGTAAAAACAAAACAAACAAAAAAATCAATACAAAATATCTGTTTTTATGTGTGGATGACTAGGCAGGCCTATGTGCATTTAAAAAACACAAAACAAAACCCTGGAGGATAAACACCAAAACGTTAGCACTGTAGCTCTACTTGGTCCTGGTATAATAGTCATTTGTGCTCCTGACCTAATATTTCTGGCTCCCAACCATGAAGACACATAGTAAGAGCATACTCCCTTGCTCCATTGTAGTGGGGTGGGACCATGCGAGCGTCCTAGCCAGTGAGTTGTAAGCCGAAGTACAAGTATCATTGCTGGGTCAAGTGTGTGACTGTTGGCGTGAGACTTTCCATTGCTCCCTTCTTTCCCCTCAGCCACAGCAACTGGCAATGTTCCAAAAGTTAAGTGGCAGCTCTACCTATCTGGGTCCCAGAATGAGGAAGATGACACTGGAGTAGATGCCCCAGGCAACCTTCTGACATGATGATCATGTAGCTTGCAGAAGAAAAAGACCAATGGTTTTAAACCACCGATACTGCTAATTATTTGTTACCTTAACAAAACCTAACCTGTACTCCTGATGATAGGGAGTATGGCTGATTTTTATTTTCTTCTTTGGTTATTATAGTTTCTGACTTTTCCCCTCTGGCTAAAGCCAAAATACGGGCAGGATTTGTGGGTCGGTCCAAAAGCCTTATCACAGGAGCATCTAGGCTAGAAAGGCCAATTTCCCTCCTCTCCCAGGCTGGCCATGGAGCGGACCCTGCCTTGGTGAGGGGTCTGCTGGCGCAGGAAAGGAGGAGAAACCAGAGGGAAGAGAAAGCGGGGCAGACCGCACACGGCTGCTCTGGCTCACCAGGGGACAGGCCTGGGCTGGCTGGATGCTGGAGGCCTAAGGGCACCAGGTATTGGGACAGAAAGTAAATAAAGCGTTGTGTTTATGGGAATCCCTTAGCGTTACTTACTGCCAGCCTCGTCCGAAGTTTAGAGCCTCCCGTCACAGAATACGAGGGCCCTCCTGTCCGCTCTCTCCACTTTCTATCCGATCCACAGCCTGTTACTAGAACAATCCTTGTAAGCAGCAGTTCGATGGTATCACTCCTCCGCTCAGAAACCTCCTGCTTGAAGAAAAGATAACGTCGAAGATCCTCTTAGTGACTTTTCAGCACCCTAAAATGAGGCATGGATGACTAGGCTGTATTTTCTCCTCCCTTTCCTCAGCCTCTTCCTCCTCCCGGGAATGTCCCTCACTCCCTCTCCCGCCACATCCCCTCAGACCTACCCAGCCCCGAGGTGTCCCATCACCTGCAGGTAGCCGTCCTAGATGACCACAGCCCCGAGGAGAGCCTTCAGAGCCCCGAAGCATTTACTTTCTCTCCAGCAACCGGGACTACACTGTCCACCTATGACTTCTGATCCAATCCAACAGGCAGCCCTCCATCAGGGCAGAGACCACGTCTTATGCATCTTTGTTCAAAAGCCAGTACTTTGGCCAAGGAGCTGCTCCATGAACACCTGGGTCATGATCAAATCAGGGTCCCTGCTCTGGCGGAGAGGGAGGTCAATGCCCACTACCTATGAACCACCGCCCACAGTTCTGCCCTCAGAAAACCTCCCCAAAGGCACCATTTCCTCCAGGGCTTTGAAGGGAGACACATGCAATTATTTCAAAGTCATTCTTTATGTCTGTTCTCGAAAGCTGGTACAACCGTCTGATCAGACAGTACTAATAAGAAAAAGAATTTTTCAGGACATATTTTTCTAAATGTGGTCTACTCCACCTAGTGTTTTACCTAAAGAATGATGATACCTTGAAAATTAAGGGGAAGGAAAATCCTCTACAAAGAGATTCTACTGCATTGAACTTGCCACATCCTTTGGGACCAGCTAGCATAATCTTTAAAACCCAGAAAGACCCATTAGGATGGCTATTGTTTTAAAAAATAGAAAATAACAAGTATTGGTGACAAATTGGAACCTTGAACACTACTGGTGGGAGCGTAAAATGGCACAGTCACCGGGGACAACAGTATGGTAGTTCCTCAAAAAAATTACAACAGAATTACCAACTGATCCAGCAATTCTACTTCTGGGTGTACACCCAAAAGGGCTGAAAGCAAGTATTTGAATAGATATCTGTACACCCATGTTCACAGCACATCATTCATAATAGCTAAAAAGTGGAAGCAATCCAAATGCCCATCGACAGATAATGAATAAGCAAAATGTGGTACATATGTACAGTGGACTTATTCAGCCTTAAAAAGGAAGGACATTCTGACGCACGCTACCACATGGATGAACCCTGAAGACATGCTAAATGAAATAAGCCAGTCTCGAAAGGACAAATTCCATTTCTATGAGGTACCTAGAGTAGCCAAGTTCTTAGAAACAGAAAGTAAAACAGGTCGCCAGTGGCTAGTTGGAGAGGAAACAGGCAGTTACCATTTAATGGGTATGGATTTCAGTTGAGTAAGACGGAAAAAGTTCTGGAGATAGAGGGTGATGATGGTTCACAACGCTATGAATGTACTGAATACCACTGAACTGTACACTGAAAAATGGTTAAAATGGTAAATTTTACGTTACGTATATTTTGTCACAATAAAAAAAAAAACAAAGAGAAGGTGACAGACTTTTCAAAATTCAAAAAATTACAGAGAAACAACTTGTATTTTCACTAAACATGTTTAGAAACAAAATAGAAGATGAGAGGAATGTTCTTCCAGGTCAGAGAGAACGTGGCCCTGTGACCTCTTGCCCCAAAGTCCTTCTCCCAGGAATTGGTTGGGTTCGCTCTGAGCACCTGTTGCTTGGAACCCGAGGATTAAATGAGTCTAAAGCTTTGCGTCTCTCCTCCTCTAAATGGAACAAAAGGCATGCACATTCATTGATTCTGTAAGCATTCTTCTTGCAGTCCAAGGCTGGCCAATCACGACCTAAACTTGTAACTCCTTACTACTATGCCTAAAGTCAATATTGCAAATCAATCACAAATTGTTCCCACTGAGACCCGGTGCAGATTCAGAATCCTTCTCAACACATTTCTGTAACTGTAATACTGGTAAGTGGGTGTTAGCATGAGGCAAATGCAATTTGCCATCACTAGGTACAGAGGACCTCCCTCAGGGCTTGCAGGCACTTGCATCAAATCCAAGGCAGGGTTTGGTATTAAGAGCTGTGGCTGACTAGAGTAGGAGGGGCAAGTACCACTATGTTCAGTAAGTACACGGTGGTATGTGGCCTCGCAAGAATCCAAAGCCAGGCTCAGCCATGAGCCAGCTCCTTAAGCAAGCCTCCAGTGCCAGGCAAGTGCCTGTGAATAAATGAAGATATAAGTCAAAATCAACATTAACTTGGTTTTCCCCCTGCAGTGTGCATAAAATTATGTAATGTAGGAATTAAGGAAGAAAAACAGAAACCCAGAGAGCCTGCTGTGTGTTGATGTGGGCCTTCTTTGCTAATATTTTTCTTGGTTTAGAAGAACTCGGAAGGCGGAAGACTCCTCACGGAACTTCCATCTTCAGAAGAGCTACTGCATTCTCTTTTTCCTCCCATCTGGTTCTGAAGGCCACAGCACCTTTCCCCTTCTCTGCATCCCTCCCGACTGTTTCGAAAGAAGTTCTCCTCCTTTTCTTTTGCCCACCTCTGCTTCTGGCTCTGCCTACAGTTTCCCTGGCTCTAGACAGGTCTTGGCGTGGGTGGGCTCCTAGTACACTCCTGGGTCCCACCCATGAGCCTGAAGATCTGCAACAGGGGAGTAGGTCTAAAAAAGATAATTCAAGGTCTCCCTTCTCCTACTCTGCTAAGCGTTTTAAATATGGGATCCTATTCATCATCTTAATAATTCTGTGAAGGAGGTATTATTATTATCTCCATTTTACAGACGAAGAAACTGAACTTCAAAGAAGTTAAGTATCTAACCCGAAGTCACACAACGGCATGTGACAGAACTGGGACTCAGGCTCAGCTCTGTCCTCAGCTGAAGGCCGTGCCTGTAATGAGGCTGCCTCCTAACCGTTCAGCAGGGTTCTTGCCTGGCCTCCCTCCGTGCCCCGGCCTGAGGTGCTCCTGCAGTCTTTTAGGAGTCTCTGATTTAAACGAGTAAAACTCTAATAATGGAGTTTTCGGCAGTGGAGCCAGCTAATTACAAGGTCTGCTCCTAGAAGATGTGCAGACTCGGGCTTTCCTGGATAGGACGGTATATGCCGCAGAGCCCTGCAGGAGAAATTGAGGCACTCCAGCTGTACCCTGGCCCTGTCTCTGACTCACAGGTAGGAAAGCCTCGGAGTCACTCTGACTTCAGTATGCTCGATAACGTGAGGGTATTAAAAGTTAGGAGAAGCTTTCAAGGATTTCTAATCCAACATTCTAAAAATCCTAAATACCATCTGAAGTTTGTTAATTCGTTCATTCACAAATATTTACTGAATGCTTATTATGTATCAATATTTCCATCAGATTCACAGGAAACTTAAATCCCTGAAGCATTGCTTTGGTAATCTTTCTAACTCTATAAATGAACTAGATATTTTTGTAGTCACTGAGTGAAAAACTGAAGCCCAGGCAAGTGAAACAGCTATGATGTCCGTATTAGTTTAGAAATAGCCATAAAACCAACTCACTTCCAGCTGAAGTCTGCTGGAAGAGCAGAGAGGCCATAACATGTTTCCCTGGGCCTTCTGGACATGAAGATCATAAGAAGTGTGTCTTCCAGCCAATGTTTTTACCTTGATAGTCTTTTCCCCCTATTTAGAAAAGTAGAGATTTTTTCCCCCCCAAAAGGTCATTTGTTACAAGTAGAAGGGAACTTCCTCAACGTGATAAGGGGATATCTACAGAAACCCACAGCTTATATCACAGTTAATGGTAAGAGACTAAAAGTTTTCTTCTTAAGATCAGGAAAGACACAAGGAGACCTGCTCTTACAACTTCTATTCAACATTGTACTGGGAGTTCTAGCAAGTGAAATTAGGCAAGAGAAAGAAGAAAGAGGCATCCAGTTGGAAAAAAGGAATAAAACTACCTCCATTTGCATATGACATGACACTACATAGCAAAAGCTTAAAGAATCCAGGCAAAAAAACTATTTGAGCTAATAAATGAGTTCAGCAAGGTTGCAGGATATAAGATCAATATAAAAAATCTATTGTATTTCTGTGCACAAGCAATGAAAAAAATCTTAAAATGGGATTCAGAAAACAATTCCATTTATGATAGCATCAAAAAAATAAAATACTTAGTAGTAATAAATTTAATCAAAGAAGTGCAAGATGTACACTGAGAACTACAAAACATTACTGAAAGAAATTAAAGAAGACCTAAATATGTAGTAAGACACCTTGTACTTATGTACTGGAAGACTTAATATTGTTAAGACGGCAATATTCCCCAAATTGATTTATAGGTACAATGCAACCCCTATCAAAATTCCAGCTATCTTTTTGCAGAAATGAACAAATTGATCCTAAAATTCATATGTAAATGCAAGTGACTTGGTCAAAACAACCTTGAAAAAGAACAAAGTTGGAGGATTCACACTTGTTGATTTTAAAACGTCCTACAAAGCTACAGTAATTAAGAGGTTGTGGTACTGGCATGAAGACAGACACATAGATGAAGGGAATAGAATTGAAAGTTCAGAAATAAACCCATATATCTATGTGGTCAATTGATTTTTGACAGGGTACGGAAACTATTTAACAGGGAAAAAATAGTTTTTTCAACTAATAATAGTAGGACAACTGAATATCCACATGCAAAAGAATGAACTTGGACTCCTACCTCATACTATATACAAAAATTAATTCAAAATGGATCACAGATCTAAATGTAAGAATAAAACTATAAAACTCATGACACTATCAAAAAAGTGAATGGACAGGACTTCCCTGGTGGCGCAGTGGCTGAGAATCTGCCTGCCAATGCAGGGGACATGGGTTCAATCCCTGAGCTGGGAAAATCCCACATGCCACAGATCAACTAAGCCCCTGCACCACAACTACTGAGCCTGCGCTCTAGAGTCCACGAGCCACAACTACTGAGCCCACAAGCCGCAACTACTGAAGCTCACACGCCCTAGAGCCCGTGCACCACAACTACTGAGCCCACGTGCTGCAACTACTGAAGCCCATGCACCTAGAGCCTGTGCTCCGCAACAAGAGAAGCCACTGCAATGAGAAGCCCATGCACTGCAACGAAGAGTAGCCCCCGCTTGCCACAACTAGAGAAAGCCCGCGTGCAGCAATGAAGACCCAAAACAGCCAAAAATAATAAAATAAATAAATAAATAAAGTAAAATTAAAAAATTTTAAAAAGTGAAAGGACAACTCATATGATGGAAGAAAACATTTGCAAATCAAAATATCTGATAAGGGTCTAGTATCCGGAATACATAAAGAACTCTTACAACTCAACAATAAAGAGATAAATAACCCAATTAAAAAATGACAAAGAGGGCTTCCCTGGTGGCACAGTGGTTAAGAATCCGCCTGCCAATGCAGGGGACACGGGTTCAATCCCTGGTCTGGGAAGATCCCACAGGCCACAGAGCAACTAAGCCCAGGCGCTACAACTACTGAGCCTGCGCTCTACAGCCCACAAGCCACAACTACTGAGCCCGAGTGCCACAACTACTGAAGCCCGCACACCTAGAGCCCGTGCTCCGCAACAAGAGAAGCCACCGCAATGAGAAGCCTGCGCACTGCAACAAAGAGTAGCCCCCGCTCTCCGCAACTAGAGAAAGCTCACGTGAAGCAACAAGGACCCAACGCAGCCAAAAATAAATAAGTAAAATAAATAAATATTTTTAAAAATGACAAAGAATTTGAATAGACATTTCTTCAAAGAAGATATACAAATGGACAATAAGCACTTGAAAAAAATGCTTACCATCATTAATCATTCGGGAAATGTAAATTAAAACCACGATGAGATACCTTTTTTTTAAAAGAAAAAAGGAAAATAAGTATTGGCAAGGATGTGAAAAAATTGGAATCCTCATACACTACTGGTGACAATGTCTAATGGTGCAGCCAGTTTGGAAAACAGTCTGACAAGTCCTCAAAATGTTAAACATAGAGTTTTACCATATAACCCAGCAATTCCATGCCTAGATACATACCTAAGAAAATTGAAAACAAATTTTCAAACAAAAACTTGTACATGAATGTTCACAGCAGCCCTATTCACGACAGCCAAAAAATGGAAACAACTCAAATGTGCATTGACTGATAAACAGATAAATATGTGGTATGTATATACAATAGAATATTATTCAGCCATGAGAGGAGTGAAATACTGATTTGTGCTACAATATTCAAGAACCTTGAAACCAGTATGCTAAGTGAAAGAAGCCTGATACAAAAGGCCACATATTGGATGATTTCATTTATATGAAATGTCAGGGGTAGGAAAATCCATTGAGACAAAAATTAGGTCAGTGGTTGCTAAGGGTCAGGGGAAATGGGGAGTGATTGCTAACAGCTACGGTTTTTCTTTATTGTGTGAAAATGCTCTGGGATTACACAGTGGTGATGGTTACATAACTCTCTGAATATACTAAAGGTCACTGAATCATACATTTTAAATTGGTGAATTTTGCAGCTATCTGAATCATATCTCAATAAAAAAGGTCAGTTGTAAAAATAATTCCTATGCAACATTAATAAAAACTAAAAGAGCGAAAAGTTGTCTATTTTTTTAAAATTTACGTTTTTGTCAGGGAAAGGGATTTTGTTCTCATTTCTACCACTGATCAGGAAGACCACTATTAAGATCATACCCAATGACTAAACCAGCCATGGTAATGAGGGCCAGGAAATTTTTAAAATATTGTTTCTGAGAAACTCAATTGTCTAAGTTTGAGTTTCCCCAGAAACGGATCCTAAAACAAAGATTTATGTGCAAGTAGTCTATTTGGGAGGTGAAGGAAATACCAGCAGGGGAGCAGGAAAGTGAGTCAGGGAAGGGAAGGCAGCCAATGAAGTGCGCATTATCAAACAAATCACCACCAAGGGTAGCTGGAGCTTGATCCTATCGGGGAACCCTGTGAGTCAGTGTAAACTGTGTTTCAGTTACCCTCACCCCCAGAGACAAGGAGTTGGGATATTTATACTGGAACTCCCATCATTGGTTGAGGATTAGCTCCTCCAGCAGCAAGTGAAAGCCCTCAAGCAAAGAGAGGCAGAGGCTGGTAGCTGGAAGCTGGGCAGACCTGCACTGAAGTGGAAAGGCCTGACAGTTTATGGTGTATCTGCTAATCAGAACTCTCAACAGATGATCATGGGTTCTGAAATAAAAACCTGGATTAGAGTTTTAGCTTCAGCACTTAGGGCCAGCTACCCAGCTTACTGAGTCTCATTTCCTCATATGCAAAATGTGGGAGGGAGGGGGTAAGAACGTACATCTCACAGGAGTGTTGTGAGGATGAGATAAGATGATATATACGAATGTTCCTTCAGTTTAGTTAGTGGGTCTTTTAATTTTTAAATTTTTATTTAAAAAATCTGTGGATGACAATAATACATCAAGGATTTCCCTGTTGGCGCAGTGGTTGAGAATCTACCTGCCAATGCAGGGGACACGGGTTCAATCCCTGGGCCGGGAAGAGCCCACATGCCGCGGAGCAACTAAGCCCATGCGCCACGACTACTGAAGCCTGTGCGCCCTAGAGCCTGTGAGCCACAACTACTGAGCCCATGTGCCACAACTACTGAAGCCCATGCGCTCTAGGGCCTGCGTGCTGCAACTACTGAGCTCGCATGCTGCGACTACTGAAGCCCGCATGCCTAGAGCCCGTGTTCTGCAACAAGAGAAGCCACCGTAATGACAAGCCCGTGCACCGCAATGAAGTGTAGCCCCTGCTCGCCCCAACTAGAGAAAAGCCCACACGTGGCACCGAAGACCCAACGCAGCCAAAAAAATAATAAAATAAAATAAATCGAATAAAGATATAACTTGTAAAATTGGAATGACAGCTTGCTAATCTTCTTTGTTCACTTAGCTCTTGAAATGATGGACATAACCCAGGAGCCCTGCCAGACTTTCTTTCTTTTTCCTTTTTTAAAAAAATAAATTTATTTATTTTTGGCTGCGTTGGGTCTTAGTTGCTGTGTGTGGCCTTTCTCTAGCTGCGGCAAGCAGGGGCTACTCTTCGTTGCGGTGCATGGGCTTCTCATTGTGGTGGCTTCTCTTGTTGCAGAGCATGGGCTCTAGGCGCGCGCACCTCAGTAGTTGTGACTTGCAGGTTCTAGAGCGCAGGCTCCGTAGTTGTGGCGCATGGGCTTAGCTGCTCCACAGCATGTGGGATCTTTCCGGACCAGGGCTTGAACCCATGTCCCCTGCATTGGCGGGCGGATTCTTAACCATTGCGCCACCAGGGAAGCCCCTGACATGTGACGTTGTAACTGGCGTGAACAGCTTCACTAGCCTGAGTTACAAATACTCAGGTCTAACTTTTTTCTTCTTCGTAAAAATTGAAGTATAACTTACATATAGCACAGTGAACAAATTTTACCTGTACAGATTGATGAATTTTTGCATGTGTCTATGTACTTGAAACACAACACAAATATAGATATAGAACATTGTTATCACCTGGAATTTCCCTTGAAGTCCTGTCCAAGCCTCCTTCCCCAACCCAGAGGTAATTACTATTCTGACTTCTATCTTCATTGAGTAGTTTCGCCTGTTGTTGAATTTCATATAAGAAATCAAAGCATATGTATTACTTTGTGTCTTTCTTCTTTCATTCACATAATTCTTTGATATTCATCCATGTTGTTGCATGTATCCATAGTTTGTTCTTTTCTTATTGCTGAGATATTCCATTGAGTGAATATACCATGATAGATTTATTCATCAGCAGAGCTGAGGGACATTTGGTGCTTTTCATGTTTGAGCTATGACGGATAAAGGTGCTACAAACATTCTTGTATATGACTATTTGTGGACCTATTTACTTAGTTCTTTTGGAACTGAATTCCACCTAGAAATGGAATTTCTGGGTCACAGAGTAGGTGTATATTTACCTTTAGCGGTTACTACTCAACTGTTTTACAAAGTATTTAAATTAATTTACATTCCCATAAGCAATGTATAAAAGTTCCAGTTGCTCCATATCCTCAAAAACACTTGGTATTTCCAGTTTTTACAATTTTAGTCATTCTAATGAGTATAGACTACTATTTTACTGTTGTTTTCATTTCCCTGATGAATAATACTGCTTAGTCCTATTTCCACATGCTTATTAGTCATTTGGCTATCCTCCTTTATGAGTTGCTTATTGAAGTCTTTTGCTAGTTTTTAACTGTAAATTTTTTGTCTTTTTAAAATTTATTTGTAGGAGTTCCTTATATATTCTAGATTCAAATCCTTGCCTATTTGCTTTTTTAATAAAGTCTTTTGATGAACAGAAGTTGTTCATCTTAATCAATTCCAATTTATTAACTTCTTATGATTAGTGCTTTTTGCATCCTGTTTAAAAAATCTTTACCTATCCTGAGATCATTAGCATGGACAAACATTTTTTCTTCTAGAAAATTTCAGCTTTAAGTCTATATCCATTTTGCATTAATTTTTGTAGCTGGTGTGAATAATGATTAAGGTCTTTTTAAAAGATACAGAGGGGCTTCCCTGCTGGCGCAGTGGTTGAGAATCTGCCTGCCAATGCAGGGGACACGGGTTCGAGCCCTGGTCTGGGAGGATCCCACGTGCCGCGGAGCGGCTGGGCCCGTGAGCCACAACTGCTGAGCCTGCGCGTCTGGAGCCTGTGCTCCGCAACAAGAGAGGCCGCGATAGTGAGAGGCCCGCGCACCGCGATGAAGAGCGGCCCCCGCTTGCCACAACTAGAGAAAGCCCTCGCACAGAAACGAAGACCCAACACAGGCAAAAATAAAAATAAATTAATTAATTTAAGAGATACAGATATGTATTCCAGTATTATCTATTGAAAGAGCTAACTGTTCTCCACCGAAGTAAAGAAGGGCCTTTTCCATGAATCCAATGACTGTATACGCATAGGTCTATTATTGGCCCCATTCAGTTCCATCAATTCATTTGTCTATGCTTGTGCCACCAACACATTGTCTTAATTACTGTAACTTTATATAATATTCCAGGAAGTGAGGGGGAAGTGAATTCAGCCTTGTGACTAATGATTCAATCATTCATGCCTACCTAATGAAACCCTGATAAAGACTCTGGACACCGAGGCTTGGGTGAACTTCCTTGGCTGGCATTCATACTTCCATACTCTGGGTGATGTGCCCTAAGGATAAGAAAGCTTCACGTTTGGGACCCTCCCAGACCTCACCGTATGTCTCTTCATTTGGCTGGTCCTTATTTGTATCCTTCATGATAAAACTGTAATAAAAAGTAAAGCACTTTCCCAAGTGATGTGTGTCATTCTACCAAATTATCCAACCTAGGAGGATAGTGGGAACCCCTGAATTTGTATCCAGTTGATAAGAAGTGTGGGTGGCCTGGAAACCCTGGAGTTTGCAGCTGGTGTCTGAAGTGAGGGGAGTTTTGTGGAGAATGGAGCCCTTAATTTGTGAAGTCTGCACTAACTCTGGGTAGTCAACATCAGAATTGCATTGCAGGCACATGCACGTTAAGGATTGTTTTGTCTTTTTAGAGAATCGAGCCCTTTATCATTACACAGTACCTCTTTATCGCTGATAATTTCCCTTGTTACGAAGTCAGCTTTGTCTGAAATCAATATGGCTACTCCAGATTTCTTTTGATTAGTGTTAGCATGCTCTGTCTTTCTCTATTCCTTTTACTTTTAATCTTTGTCTGGGTTTCTTGTTGACAGCATATAGTTGGGTGTTGTTTTTCTGTTAAATCCTCTCTGAAATCTCTGTCTCTTAACTGGTATATTTAGACCATTGACAGTTAGATTGGTTACTTACAGGTAGTGTAAGTACCCTGAAACAGCATATTCCCAGTTCTTCCCTCCTGTTCCTTTTAATATTGCTGTCATTCATTCCACTTATCCCTAAGATATAATCACCCAATACATTGTTGCTATTATTATTTTGAACACACTGTTGTTATCTGTTAGATGAACTAAGGATAAGAAAGATTAAAGATTTTATTTTACCTTCATTTATTCCTCTTCTAATGCTCTTTTCTTTTTTAAAGTAGATCTGAGTTTCTGACCTATGTCATTTTCCTTCTCTCTGAAGAACTTTTAATATTTCTTTCAAGACAGGACTACTGGCAATAAATGCCCTTAACTTTTGTTTATCTGAGAAAGTTTTTATTCCTCCTTCACTTCTGAAGGATGATTTCATTGGATACAGAATTCTACGTTTGTAGGCTTCCCCCCACCCCCAAGTTTAAAACATTTCACTCCACTATAATCTTGCTTGTACGGTTTCTGAAAAGAAGTCTGATGTAATTTTTAACTTTATTCCTCTGTTTTTGCTTCTCACTTCTTTCAAGATTTTCTCTTTGTCTTTGATTTTCTGTAGTTTGAATATGATATGCTTAGGAACATTTTTTTGGGTATTTATCATGCTTGGCGTTCTCTGAGCTTCCTGGATCTGTGGCTTTGTGTCTGCCATTAATTTGGAAAATTCCCAGTCATCACTACTTCAAATGTTTCTTCTGTCCTTTTCTCTTGTGTTTCTCCATCTGGTATTCCCATTAAATTGTACGTTATTACACCTTTTGTAAAAGTTCCATAGTCCTTAGATTCTGTTCCATCTTTTTTCTTTTTTCTCCTTGCCTTTCAGTTTTTAAAGTTTTATTGACAGTTTTATTGACGTTTTATTGATAAGCTCACTGATATTTTCCAAGACCATGTCTAGTCTGCTAATAAGCCCAACAAAGGCATTCTCCATTTATTTTAGAGTTTTTGATTACCAGTATTCCCTTTAGATTCTTAGAGCGTCAATACCTCTGCTTATATAACCCACCTGTTCTTGTGCAATGTCCACTTTTCCACTAAAGCCCTTCACATATTAATCATAGTTATTTTAATTCCAAAATCTCTGCCATGTCTGTGTCTGGTTCTGATATTTGCTTTAACTCTTCAGACTGTCAGGTTTTGTTTTTTTTTTCCTTTAGCTTTCCTTCTTTTTTTAATTGAAAGCAGAGATGATGTACTGGGTAAAAGAAACTGATTTAGATAGGCCCTTAGTGTGAAGTTTTATGTCCATCTGACTAGGAGTTAGGTGGTGTTTACAGTTGGCTGTAACTGTGGTGTCAGACTAAAATTTCTGCTAGTGTCCTTATTTTTGTCTCCCCCATTGTTTGGGGTTTTCCTAGAGACTTCTTAAACAGGGTTTGAGGCCTGCAGTTCTTTTAGCTATAATCATCTACTATTACACAGACGTTGGATTGATGTGGTAGTATAGTGTGTGGCGGGGGGAAAGTTTTCTATAGTCCTGTAATCAGATTTCAGTCTTTTGGTGAACATGAGTTGGGTATTTCCCTTTCCCCAGGGTGGTTAGGCTTTGGTAAAACCTCAGTAGATTAGACATTTGTAAATTAGTTTCCTTAAGGGTAGGCCTTGCTGAGAATAGAGAGCTCTGGATATATTTCAAAATGGTTACTTTTCCCCTCTCCCTGTTGGAAGCATGAGGGCATTTTTCTCCAATCTTCACAGTGACAAACCTATAGAATTCCTGGAGATAAAACTTACAAATGTGTGGAGGCCTCCCTAAAATTGGGTTTCCCCAGAGTTTTTAACTCTCAGCTTGTCTATACTGAGCCTGGAGCAATTCGTCAATTACAGTTTAAAATATTCCTACCAATACTGGCTGCAGTGAAGGATTTCGGCTCTGCAAGCTGTGGCTCTCTGTATCCACTTGTCTGTTGCTCTAGCTTTCAGGACAGCAATTTCTCCTGTGACCCCAATTCTCTGATGGATCTAGGAAGAGTTGTTGATTTTCACTTGGTTCAGCTTATTTATTGTCATAAGGACAGGAGTGACAACTTCCAGAAGTTTTAGACCAGAAAACAGAAGTCCACCAGGTCTGCTTTTGAAACTTAAATTAAGATATTGAGCCACTGGGCTTCCCTGGAGGCGCAGTGGTTAAGAATCTGCCTACCAATGCAGGGGACACGGGTTCGAGCCCCGGTCTGGGAAGATCCCACATGCCACGGAGCAACTAAGCCCGTGCGCCACGACTACTGAGCCTGTGCTCTAGAGCCCGCGAGCCACAACTACTGAAGCCCGTGCGCCTAGAGCCCGTGCTCCGCAACAAGAGAAGCCACCGCAATGAGAAGCCCGCGCACCACAACAAAGAGTAGCCCCCGCTCGTCGCAACTAAAGAAAGCCCGCGCACAGCAACGAAGACCCAACTCAGCCAAAAATAAATAAATAAATAACTTTATTTAAAAAAAAAAAAAGGTATTGAGCCACTATATGTCCATATTAGCAGGAAGTAGTATGTCTTTATCTTGGAACCCCTGGCTGTAATATCCTAGAATCTCAGCATATAGTCTAGCTAGTTGAGCTTTCAAATATCCCACAAGGAGGAACTATAAAATCTAATCAATCCACTAACAGATTTCCCTCTTTATTCCTTGTTTCTAATATTACTACAATGACTATGTTAGACTGTGTCACCACTGAAAAGACCTGGCTCTCTGAGGCCAACGTATCACTGCCTTCTACTGCCATGACACTGTGATGGTCCTATTACCTCATTGGCACGTTTGTCTATGTGTGCTCCACCCTTGGGTCCCTGAGGTTATAACTGCCCTTCCCATACATTCAGCCAAAGCCCCAAAGTGAACCAGCCATGCTAGGGTAGATCATTTTATAGGGGCATCTACAAACCCACATCCCCCTGTCTTCATGGTGAATTCCCTCTCACTTGAGCTTCCTTTCCTATAAGTAAGCTTACTCAGGACCACCTCAGTTCATCAAATCTTCAAAAGGGAAGGGATCAGGTCTGGATCCATTTGATTTGCTCACTTGCTGTCCAGAGACTAGTTCTGCATTCCAGGAAGTGTAAAGAGAGACAGCACACTTAAGGCACCTGTGGCTCTTCAGAGGCCTGCCCTGATGCTGGCTTGCATTTGCACAGAGCTAGAAGTGCCTGGGAATTTGCACCCAGCATGCTCCACAAAAAGTGGCCCTTTACCAATAGAGAAAACCCAGTTCTCTTGCCTCCGACTGGACAACTGTGACGTGTAATTAACGCTCCCAGGTTCCCCTGTGGGATCAGGGTGGAGCTACCTCATATCCTTGCTTGGTTTCCTTCCTTTCCTTGTCCTGCTTCCTCTACGTCCGTACCTGTCTACCCTGGAAGCACTTCCCTAATCAACCATTTCCTCGTGGCTTTCATCTCAGAGTCTGCGCCTGGGGAACTCAACTTAAGACACCAACCAAAAGTTTCAAGGTGCTGAATGCCTTCTGGTCTTACATTTTCCCCTTAATCTACTCAAAGTAGATTTGCTTCCTCCAAGTGAAGTGGCTGACATTTAAATGCCACCTGCTCATACAAATAAATAAATTTTTCTATTCCTGCCCAACCACATTCTTTGCTATTGGTTATTTCCAATCGTTTTACTTAACATGTCTTCTTGTGCCTTTAGAGGCCTGAAAAGGTCAGGGCCCACAGTAGCCAAATAATTCATTTGATCATCCACCACTGTATTCAAGGAAGCTTGCTTGAATACTTACTCTAAAATCAGTTAAGACTTTCTTTTTTTAGAATGTTCAACAGCTTCATTGAGGCATAATTGACATACAATAAGCTGCACATATTTAAAGTATATAATTTGATAAGTTTTAACATATGCATACACCCGTGAAACCATTACTACAATCAAGACTGTGAACATATGCATCACCTCCAAAAGTTTCCCCACACCCCTTTACAGGGTCTCCCTTCCATTCCTTTCGCCCCTCTCCCAAGCAGCCATTAACCCGCTTTCTGTCATGATACATTAGTTTGCATTTTCTAAAACTTTATATAAATAGAATTGTATACTATGTATTATTTTTTTGTAGCTGTTGGAGTTTTACACTCAGCATAATTATTTTGGGTTTCATCCATGTTGGTGCATGTATCAAAGTTCATTCCATGTAATTGTTAAGTAGCATTCCATTGCATGGATATACCGCAATGTTGATAGGTTCACCTGTCAGGATACTTGGGTTGTTTCCAGTTTGGGGCTATTACAAATAAAGTTGCTATGAACATTCATTCACATGTCTTTGTATAAACACGTACTTTCTTTTTTCTCTTGGGTGAACGTTTACACATGAAATACTTGGATCATATTGTTGGTATATGTCTAATTTCTTAAGAAACTGCAAAAATGCTTTCCAAAGTGGTTATATCATTTTATACTCTCAGCAGCAACATATGAAAGTTTCAGTTCCTCTGCATTTTCACCAAATCTTGGTACGGTCAGTCTTTATAATTTAATTGTAATTTAATTTAACAGATGTGTAATGGTATCTCATCATGGTTTTAATTTGCATTTTTTAATTGAAGTATAGTTGATTTACAATATTATATTACTTTCGGGTGTACAGCGTAATGATTCAATCTTTTTTGTGGATTATACTCCGTTTAAAGTTATTATAAAATAATGGCTATATTTCCCTGTGCTGTACAATACACCCTTGTTGCTGACTTAGTTTATACATAGTAGTTTGTATCTCTTAATCCCCCACCCCAATCTCAGCCCTCCACTGCCCTCTCCCCACTGGTGACCACTACAGTTAAGACTTTGACGACTCCTTTCCTGTCCTCTCTTTTTCTCTCCCAGTGCCCTCATTCAGGCAAAAATGCCCCTATATCTTTTCCAACTTGCCCAGTCAAAATCTGTTCATGAGAAATGATTAAACTAGTCAGTGGCTGAAATGCAGTCTCTACTTTTCTTCTCTCGGTGAGGGATGGTGAGGGGAGCGTTAGGGTATTTAAAATATACCCTCGCCCTACATAATAAAAAGCTCTGGATGTTGTTCAAGGTATTTCAGAGATCAGACAATTGATATGAGGAGAATTTCGGAGCACAGGGGCCCTTAAAGATAGCCCCTGGCATCTGTCCCTGGCAAGCAAAAGTCAGTTGTAGGCAATTCCTTATTTACAGAGCCTATAGACTAATCACAGTTGAAAGGGGAGTAGCTCTCTCTAGATGGATCTCCCTCTGCCCCCATCTCTGTACCTCACCTGGTGCTGGTGAGAGCTCAGAAACAGGTAACTTCAGCTTCAGCTCAGCAACACAGGTGGCCAGGGGAAGTCTACATGGTGTGGTGGACGAGGCGTCGAGTTCAGCAGAAAACAGCCCTGGTTAAAAATCCTGGCTTTGCACATGCCCCTGTGTGACTTCAAAAAAGTCACTTAATCTCTCTGTGGCTCCAATTCCCTGGATATAAAATGAAGATAATGATACTACTCTCCAAGAACTGCTATAAAGCATAGAAATGAGATCAAACATGTACGAAAACGGCTAGTACCAAATAAACACCTGAAGAATATTAATCCCTCTTCCCCCTCACCCCCCATACGGCAAGGTTCAGTAAATGATGCTGGGTTTATCTGAGTCATCATTCTGCTTCCCTGGTTCAGAAACTGACCCCCAGTTAACTCCGAAAATTAACCTTCCAGAACATCAAAATTAGAAGGTACTTTTCTATCATCTTGTTCAAACCATCCATTTTACAGATGATGAAACTGAGGCCTAGAGGATTCAGGGGCCTTGTTCAAAGTCTACCGTTTCTCCTCTATTGCTCTTTGCCCTATACCTTGTTAATTATCACCTTTTTGAAGTCTGTGTTTACAAGTCCTGGCTAATGTTTAGCTCTTTGCATCTCCAGTATTATTTTGTGAGGTGTTGCCCCACAGGGTTATTTCAGTCTTCTGCACAGGTCTCCCAAAAGGACAATGCTGTGGATTCTTCACAGCTCTCCAGAGGTGCCAAGCTGGTGCGTAGTCACTGGCCCTGGGTCCCAGATACTTCCTTCCTGAGACAGGGCTGTTCTCTGGACATATTTGTCTTCTGGCAGAAAAGCATTTTTCCATGCCCACGGTGGTGAAGCTGGAAGAGAGAGTCTCACAGAGGCTGGAACAGTTCTGTTGGCTTCCTGGCCTTTAGTGGGTGACTTTGCCAGACACTCGTGCTCTGGGGAGACAGCTCTCCCTCTGTCTCAGTCCCAGGGTCTGCGGGGGACCCAGCGATCCAGAGGAGAATCTTCAAGGCCAGAGACCTCAAGTAACCTCGAGAGCTCCCTCTTTCCTGCAAAGCAGCTCCACCACTGTCCAGGGCCCACTGGTTCCTCCTTGAGGACTAGAATTATGAAAACAGCCCAATCAGAACACAGTCAGGAGGGTCCAGAAGCGTCCAAAAGAGTCGTCCTCACAGTGTGGAATTCAGTGAGTTCCACCAGGGAGAACAGGAGAGACGTGACTAAAACCCCCTTGGAGCCTTGTCAAACCACAGCACCCCACTGCAATGCTGCCCTCACCACCTCACTTCAGGGATAACCTTGGGAGACTTCAAACTCTGAATGTTGGTGGGTAAGGTTAGGTAGGCAGGTCAGAATCTGGTTGGGGGTGGGAGCCAGAGGACAGGTTTGAAAAAGCTCCCCAGATGATTCTGATGAGTTGCCCTCACCCGCTAGGGTTGTTAGATTTAGCAAATAAAAAACAGGACACCCAGTTTCATGGGACTTTCAGATAAACAGTGAATATTTTCTAGTATAAGTATGTCCTATGTGATATTAAAGACATACTTATACTAAAAAAAATTGTTGTTTATCTGAGACTCAAATCCGACTGGGCATTATGTATTTTATCTGGCAACTCTCCCACCCTCTCCACCCTCAAACAGGAAAGTGACATTTTCAAATACCATTCTAAAAAAAAAAAAAAATACATGCACTGTCAAAAGTGCAGAAAAATATGAAACATTAAATTAAAACCAGTAATAATTTTACCACCCAGAGTTGTTATTATTTTGGTCTATTCCTTGTCTATACACACACACACACACACACACACACAACCTCTGTGTGTGTGATTTATTGTCAGTTATATTTTTATAAAATTTGGATTATACCAAACATCCAAATATTCAGTTTTATATTATGTTTTTCCTTATAACATTATATGTATGTATAACGTGCTTTATTTCATATATCATTGTATATATTTACTGCTATATATTTTCCTATGTCTTCAAATATCTTTCATCACCAGGTCTTTTAATGGCTGACAAATGCTGACTCTGATTCCCAGCTCGGGCATGGAGGGGAATGAGAGGAACAGATCTCAGAGCCCTCCATTTTGGCAGACAGCAATTAGCCATCAGATGCTTGATGTGGCAAACACCCTGCACCACGCCGGACCCACAGGAGGGATTCCAGAAATGCTTTTGATTAAACGAGTAAGTAAATGAACGAACCCCTGTAGACCCTGGGAGCACACTAGCGCGAACACAATACCCACATTTCCATTGTACAGGTCCTGCTGAATGGAAGAAGAGCTGCTTGCACTTCAGCAGGGAGCTGGTAATTTAGAACACAGCCTTCTGGCCCCTGGTGTTGAACATATGCAAAGTCCTGACTTTGCTTTAAATTTCACAAATAGTATCAGTGCCAGGCCCCATAGTAAGTACTATGGACACAGAAACGAACAGGCTAGAGCAATCACATTCCTGTGAAATTATGTGTGTGTGTGTGTGTGTGTGTGTGTGTGTGTGGTGGGGAGACAGATAATAAGAGAGTAAATAAATATAATTTCATACATTAGTGATAAATGAGACCCGAAACCACTGCAGCCACAAAGCTTACTGTCCATGCTAACATGATTCAACTATTTGACACTCAGCATTAACATGACAGCAACATTCTAGAAAATTCCAGTCCAAAAAGATAGAGTTGCAAACAGTGGTACTGTTTGTTTTAGGAACTTCCTGAAAACCCATTTATCTGAACAACAAACTCTTCAACTAATGGGGATCAGGGTGGTTGCCCCTTTCTCAGAACAACCCAACTTGTCTATATACTCTTCAAGGTCCCCTGCAAAGCCCTCACCTTGCTGTGTTCATCCGTCCTAAACTATTATATCACAAACTGCACAATTCCAACCAGGACTCCACATAGAAAGACTCACCTTAAACTAGAACCTCAAAATCTTAATATTCCACCCTGACCTCCCCCTTCTACGAAGCTTCTATGATTCCATCAAAGAAATGATATCCCTTACTGCACTAAGCAATACATTTGGCTTTGTGCAATCAGCAGGCCATTTCAGTAGTCTGTGTAGGAATCAGCAGTCAACATGAGTGGTATGAAGTAAAAGAAGCAGAGCCACTCAATCCATAGTGCTGGAGATGGGGCTGGCAGTGGTGGTTGAGATGAAAGCCTCTCAAAAGTGGTAACATTTGAGCTGAGACCTGAATGAGGAGAAGGATCTGGCCTTGCCATATCCTGGGGCAAAACCTTCCAGACACCAGGAATAATAAAAGGAAGGTTGACAGTAGGGCAAAGGAGTTCAGAGAGGTGGAAGGTATCAATAGATGGATGCCAGATGATGTAGCTCATTGCAGGCCAATGAAAGGAGTTTTAATTTTATGCTAAGTGTGACCCAAAGGAAAAAAAAAAAAAACAACCTGGAAGATTTAAGCAGAAAAACTACGTTCTTTCAACCATCCTTCCGGTCAATGAACGTTACTTGAGACGCTTCTCTTGCCTGGTATTTGTGGGCATGAACTGAGCTGGAGATTTAGCTTTCTAGAGAAAAGACAGACACAAATAGCCAGCGTGCAGAGGACCAACGCCTGTACGTTGCAGGAGGTGTGAGAAGGAGACGGTGACCAGAAAGCGAGTGGCCCTTCCTTGCCATGGCTCTGCCTCCCACCCCCCCAGGGTTCGATGTAAGTGCAGTTTGCTTGATGGTAACCTCCAGGCTCTAAGGTCCACAGGAGGTTACAGCAAACTCGGGCTGTGGACTCCCCAGGAGCAGCCAGCTCGTTATTTTTACCTACATGCCTCAGGACCAAGCTCAGTACCTGGGAGAGAGTAGGAGCTCAATAAAGGTGCTCAACAAACGTTGGAATAGATGGTCTGCTTTTTGGGTATTTATACTCCATCCAGTTCCAAAAAGTTATGAAATTGTACACAGAGCTACATATATTATTAAAACACAAAATAAATGAGAAAATTAGAGGAAGGAAATGTAAAGGTAGGGAAATAAAGTTACGGTTGAAAATCCTTAGCAAGTAGTTTTGAACAGAGGTGAATTATAAAGTCTTGTTAGCAGCCAGAGAAAAGAGACCAAAGGTCAGTTGCTAGATTCACAGAAACAAAATTAAGAACAAGAACAAGAAGCCAGTGGCTCAGGAAAAGTCCAGTTCTTTTCTTTTTTTTTTCAAACTTATGCCCACATTTTATTTATTTATTTATTTATTTATTTATTTATTTATTCATTCATTCATTCATTCTTGGCTGTGTTGGGTCTTCGTTTCTGTGTGTGGGCTTTCTCTAGTTGCGGCGAGCGGGGGCTACTCTTCATCGTGGTGTGCGGGCCTCTCACTGTCGCGGCCTCTCTTGTTGCGGAGCACAAGCTCCAGACGCACAGGCTCAGCAGTTGTGGCTCATGGGCCCAGCTGCTCCACGGCATGTGGGATCTTCCCAGACCAGGGCTCGAACCCGTGTCCCCTGCATCGGCAGGCAGATTCCCAACCACTGCGCCACCAGGAAAGCCCCAGTTCTTTTCTTGAATTGAGTCAAAGAAAAATTTTTATGGGTCTTCATAAAGTGATTTTCTGTGAGGTAGTATATAACAACATCCCTAAAACAATACAGTTGTGAGTTTCAAATGGCCGTTTCTGGAAAATCCCAGGAGCATTATCCAGGCATATGTGGGCCTAATTCGATCAAGGTGACTGGGAAGAGGCAGAGCAGGCACTTTCCTGGTGACCAAGCTTGGGTACCAGAGGGACAGACGCGGGCTGGGAAGCCGTGGAGGATCGAGATGGCGGGGACCCAAGCACGCTTGAGCTTGATGGGGCCAGGCACATGCATACATCTTGCACACCTCTGGAACGGAGTAACTCAGAATACAGGAGATTCCTCCCCCCTTACACCCTGTGTGGAGCAGCTTTCTGCCCTCCTGGAACAAAGTGAAGGAGAGGGAGGCCTACGCAGCGGAGAGATTTGCGGAGGGGGGAATCTTCATGAAGTGCTATAGTAAACACCTCATATTTCAACTCTGTGAAGAAAGCATCTCCTGGCAGACAAGCTCACAAAACGTGCGCAGTTAGTGGTCGGGTCGTCCAAGGCCTGCGTGCAGCTCCATCAGGGTCCCCCACTTCCTGGGCCATAAAAACGTGCTCCTGACTGATGGCTGACATATGAGGTGACAGGCAAGGAAATGGTTTCCTTCGGCTGCGTGTGTGTGCCGCACTTTACAGCTCCCCTGGAATCAGTAAGGGCAGATACTGCTATTGCGTAAGTATAGACTCTCAATGGCTTCTTCATGGAAGAGAACATTTGGTTTGGAAAAGAAAATCATGGTGAATTCAAAACAGAAAAATGTCTCCTTTAAAAATATTGTAATTTTTGAATGATTGTAAGCACGGTTTAAACTCACTGGATTTTCCACCAGATCTGTGTGTGCAGACATAACCTGTGTTATGCTCTGATGATGTCAGGCACTTGAAAGGAGAGCCTTACCTTTTGCAAAGTTCTTTGTCACCGCTTGTAGATGGGAGAGTGGAGCCTCCACAAAGGTTAAGTGCCATCTCCAAGGCCACACAGGTGGCTCCTAAATTCCCAGCTTCTGAACTCAGTTGAGAGCTCTTTTTTTTTTTTTTTTTTTTTTTTTAAGGATTTTCTTATTTATTTATTTATTTATTTTTTGGCTGTGTTGGGTCTTCGGTTCGTGCGAGGGCTTTCTCCAGTTGCGGCAAGCGGGGGCCACTCTTCATCGCGGTGCGGGGACCGCTCTTCATCGCGGTGCGCGGGCCTTTCTCTATCGCGGCCCCTCCCGTCGCGGGGCACAGGCTCCAGACGCGCAGGCTCAGCAATTGTGGCTCACGGGCCCAGCTGCTCCGTGGCATGTGGGATCTTCCCAGACCAGGGCTCGAACCCGTGTCCCCTGCATTAGCAGGCAGACTCTCAACCACTGCACCACCAGGGAAGCCCAGTTGAGAGCTCTTTACATGAGAGGATGTCGATGGGGCAACAGGAGCCCAGCCAGCAATTCTTCATTTCCCCACCTCTTACCTTTTTCTCCACTTTCCTACTAAAGGGATACTCTTAGATTGAGGGCTATGAGTGCAGCTGTTTCCATGGTCTTATCTGCTACTCCCACTTTGCACAGATATCTGCTTTTCCATGAGTCCCAAGTGGAAATGCTCTAAACATAAAGACCTCAGAAACCAACAAGGGCTGTGGAAGTTTGCCAAGCCTCAGATCACAAGGTTGGCATTAGAATCCCCTCCTAGCCTTCTGACCCAGGCTTGTCTGGGACCCCAGTCCTGTCATCGTGTCTCTCTTTTCCACACAACATGACCAAAACCAAGAGGTTTTCTGAGTGCTCACATCTGAACCAAGGGACCAGGGAGATTTCAGTGCCACGGGCTGCACATTCTGGTGAGGAATATGAGGCAGGAAAGACATTCATAAATTCTCAGACAATAAGGTCAGGAAAATAAATTCTTTGCATGACAATAAGGGGTGGTGGAATTCATTGGCATGATTACAGTGCTGGATTTGTACTGTTTGCAGCTTAGAATGGAAAGTCAACAACCACACACTGTTTAGGGTACTCGCTATGTGATCAGGCTCCTCCCATCAGGCATATAATTCAACAATCATTTCAGGTTTAGGAATACATTCTGACTTCATATTATGAGAAGATTTGTTTTAGGTGCTATTGCTAGGGAAGGGGAAGAGGGGATAGAGGGTGGGGGGAGGGCAAAGATAGTGTCAACCGATGCTGACCCTAAAGAGGTTATTCTCTAAGCAAATATTAACTGAAGGTCCACCTGCTGAATGAACATACCTTACTCAGGGGGGGCTGCCTGGTGCTACACAAGACTATCGAAAAAATATATTTATAGCCATTTTTCAATGGGAGAACAACACAAATATCTGTAGGAGACTCAAGATGAATAAGAAGGACATAAATGCAAATTGATCAGTGCCCAAAGTATAGGAAAAGAGATGAAGGTCCTTTCAAAGGATTTCAGCATCAAGGGTTGGAACAAAGAAGGTTTCGCCCTTTAGTAACCAGAACACTGTTAACCAGATGGGGCCATTCCCTGGCATTTGCCTGTTGTAGCTTCTGATCTCTAAATCTCCATCCAGCCAGCAAATTCCCCAGCTATGATTACCTCCAATATATGAGCTCATTTCTCTGCACTAACTCCCAAATGGTCGACATCGATTTGCAATGTTAATGAAGTAAGTACCCAACTATCCCTGTTCATGAGCTATTACCTCGGTATTGATTGTAGCCTTAATTGACAATTACTTGAATGGGCTGGGCTACACTGAGCTTTTATTAATTTTCCATTGTGATGCCCATTACTAAACTTCACTGCAGTTGTATAATAATATAAACTCCCCACTGTGGCTAACTGAACTGGAAAATTCCACTGGCCATTTCTCAAACCTGTTTATCCTGGAAAACAAAGAATTTGGTACTGTTAAATTTGATAACAGGATTCTAGACCTCGGCTCTCTGGGAAGAGAATTGTGACTTTGGCTGTGAAAATAAATAAAATTTGCTGAATTATTTTTCTTTCACTGTTATTTCAGAGGACATGTGGTATCCAGAGACGTGATTCTTCCCCTCGCTGCCTAGAGAAACAGTGAAATCCACGCTACTGTAAAATTATATTCATTCTTCCATCTTCCTTTCTTTCTTTTTTTAAATTAAGGGTGGGGAAGAGACATCGAGGTAGAAAAAATTATGTAGTTTTAGGAATTTTCATTTTCTTCAGCTAAGCCTTGTAAATAGATTTTTTTTTTTTTGCCCATCTCTCAAACATACAAGCAAAATCTCTGATTTCAAACCTTCTTAAAATAATAAACGAAATATATTAGAAATATCAAGACCCTGTTGGAAATGAAAGTCAGAGCTTTATCATGGAGGAGGTAAGAAAAGGAAGGGCTTGCTCACCAGCACACATTTAGATATCACTTCCCTCTCTCAGCTAGACCTCAGAAATCAGAAATGACTCTGGCTTTTGCCTCTTAGAAAGCCTCACACTGGCCTCCCTTTACCACCTAAGGTGCCCTTGACCAGCTCTAACCATGTTGGGATTACAAATGTGCACGTTAGGGTGAATGATAACCGTACTTGGAAAATGGGAAAACATCATCATAGAGGCCATTCTTCCTCATAGTATGGCTGGGATCAGCTGAATTTGGCTCATATAATGGAGAAGATGTAGGGGAGGAAAAACACTTTTCCTTCATCCTCTTATGTTCAGTCACAGGGGCCTGTGAATTAAACTAATAAAAAATCAGATTAACAGGAGAACATTTTACATGCGTGGAATCTTCACAGAAAAGAAGTGAATTCCCGAAGAAGTGATTAGACTTGGGAGCTTATGTACCATTTTAACAAAGGGCAATAGATTGTGGAGAAGTGACTAAACAAAGGAAAGAGGGGTTTGGGCTTCTAAGGGCAGTAAATTTGTGGGCAGGTAAATATATGAGGGAAACTAATGGTAGATAAGGGTTATTTAGTAAGGTTTACTTATGCAGACTCACGACAGTGTCATCTCTGTTTCCAGTGACAAGGCCTGTTCTCTCCTTCCTGGTATGGGATATGGGAGGGGTACACCTTCACAAAGGAAAATTTATGCCCCACTCTTAGGCAGACTGGGGGAGGGCAGAGAGCTCCTAATGTGTCTGCCATTTTCATCAATGCCTTCAGCTCAAAATAACCCTTATACCAAATTGGCATATTTTGGTGGTGGTGGGGGGGAATTCTTATCTCCCTCAAAGGTGATTCAGAAATATAACTTATGATCTAAGCCAGAGAAATGACTGTAATGTGATATAAAACTGATTAGAGTTAAATTTATTTTGTTATGAGCTAATAAAATGGAGCCAGTCCTATGGTGTTTTGGGAGAATAACTGGTACAAGCAGAAAAGGTGGGGGTTATTATCCATAAAGGAACTGCTGAATTCTTGGTCTTGCTGCTCTAGAAATATAGTCAATATCCACAAAAATTTCAGGAAAAATATTGATCGGCATCCAACCAATACAACTTTTAAATTAATCAGACTGGTATCGTTTTTGTTTTGTTTTGTTGACCATTACACACTCTCGGGAAGTCAATGACAAGAAAACTAGCTTCTATTACAGAGGATGTTTTGAAAGAAAAAATTAACAGAGACGAGTTTAAGCACAATCATCTCTGCCTAGTGTGAAAGGCTATGCAGTGTGGTATAAAATGCCTTTCACTAGGAATCAAAATTCTCATTTTATACTGAGGCCATAAGCGTAATGTCTATAGACCTCATTATAAAATGAGAGGTGTGTACCCTATAACCTCTGAGGGACTTTCTGTCCCTCTGAAACGCCATGATTTTGGCCTTGAGACATTGAGGTGCATGAAGGTAAAAGAGTGGGAAGAGCATTGTGCTCAGAGGCCAGAGCATTGCTTTGAGTTTGCATTCCCCCAGCCAGCTGTGTGATCTTGGACAAGTCACTTCATCTTCCTGAGCCTCATTTTCCTCCTCTGTACCATGAGGTGCTACTGAACCAGGTGACCTGTATGATCCCTTCTACATCTCGGGTTCAATTCAACACAGTAAGTAATGGCTCTTATAATTTAATTCTATGGGTAGACTTGGCAAAGCTATAGTACCCACTTATTTAATTAAACACTAACCCAGGTGTTGCTGTGATGGTGATTTTCCAGATATGGCTAACATCTAAAATCAGTCGACTTTATCTTCTCTTGACTGCCGTGGCTAGGACTTCCAAAACTATGTTGAATAAAAATGGCGAGAGTGGACATCCTGTCTTGTTCCTGATCTTAGAGGAAATGCTTTCAGCTTTTCACTGTTGAGTATGATATTAGCTGTAGGTTTGTCATATATGGCCTTTATTATATTGAGGTATGTTCCCTCTATGCCCACTTTATGGAGAGTTGTGTTTTTTTTTTATCATAGATGGGTGTTGAATTTTGTCAAAAGCTTTTTCTGCATCTATTGAGATGATCATATGATTTTTATTGTTCAGTTGGTTCATGTGGTGTATCACACTGATTAATTTGTGGATACTGAAAAATCCTTGCATCCCTAGGATAAATCCCACTTGTTCATGGTGCATGATCCTTTTAATGTACTGTTGGATTCAGTTTGCTAGTATTTTGTTGAGGATTTTTGCATCTACAAACAATAAATGCTGGAGAGGGTGTGGAGAAAAGGGAACCCTCCTACACTGTTGGTGGGAATGTACACTGGTATAGCCACTATGGAGAACAGCATGGAGGTTCCTTAAGAAACTGAAAATAAAGCTACCATATGATCCAGCAATCCCACTCCTGGGCATATATCTGGAGAAAAACATGGTTCAAAAGGATATATGCAACCCAATGTTCATTGCAGCACTGTTTACAATAGCCCAGACATGAAAGCAGCCTAAATGTCCATTGACAGATGAATGGATAAAGATGATGTGGTACATATATATAGTGGAATATTACTCAGCCATAAAAAAGAATGAAATAATGCCATTTGCAGCAACATGGATGGACCTGGAGATTATCATACTACTAAGTGAAGTAAGTCAGAGAGAGGAAGAAAAATACCATATGATATCACTTATATGTGGAATCTTAAAAAAAAAAAGGATACAAATGAACTTATTTACAAAACAGAAACAGACTCATAGACTTAAGAGAATGAATTTATGGTTACCAGGAGGGAAGGGTTGGGGGGAGGGATAGATTAGGAGTTTGGGATTGACTCGTACACACTGCTATATTTAAAATAGACAACCAACAAGGACCTACTGTATAGCACAGGGAACTCTGCTCAGTACTCTGTAATAAGTTAAATGGGAAAAGAATTTGAAAAAGAATAGATTCATGTATATGTATAACTGAATCACTTTGCTGTACACCTGAAACTAACACAACATTGTTAATCAACTATACTCCAATATAAAATAAAAATTAAAAAAATAAATAAAATAAAATAAAACCAGTGGACTTTAAGTGAATGAGATTACCCTCAGTAATGTGAGTGGGCCTCATCCAATCCACCGGAAGTTCTTAACAGCAAAAACTGAGCTTTCCTGGAGAAGAAAACAATTCTGCCTCAAGACCGCAGCATTAATTCCTGCCTGAGTTTCCAGCTTGCCAAACTGCCCTGTGGATTCCAGACTTGCCAGCCCTCGCAATTGTATGAGCCAATTTCTTAAAATAAATCTCTATTTATATATATATATATATATATATATATATATATATATATATATACACACACACACACACATATATATATACACACACATATACATACACACATGCACACATACATACACACATATTTTATTGGTTCTCTTTCTCTGGAGAACTCTGACTGATACAGCTCTCCAGGTGAGATGGTAAATTGGTGGCCATCAGAGAAGATGCACTGATATTTCTTTTACTTACTATGGTAGGAGTAGGGATAGAAACATAGAGCACAGGGTATCTCAGTGGCTATATATTCAGCGCACAACATTTTTTTCCTAGGGTCTCTACAGGTTTTATTTGTTTGTTTGTTTGTTTTGAATTAGTTGACAACATTTAAAAATAAGGAGATACCACTTAAAGTGTGAATTTCTCATTCTTTTAAATAACTGGAGATCTAGCAACCTGAGGCCTGTATTCCTGCAAGGAAACAGTCAGCTTGAACTAAATCCTCAAATTGGGTTACCTGTCACCCTGGGGTACACGAAGGCTTTCCAAGGAGTATCAGTTCCTAGACACTCAGCTTCCATATGCTCTCATTTCTAAAGCCGATCTGCTTGGCAAACTGCTTGCCTTCTGAGCCTCAGAGTTGCCCTCTTTTTCTCAGCTCCCCTTTACAATCACCTTTTTCTCACGTTGCAAAATGTGGTAGATACCAAGATAACACTGCTCAACTCCCCCTTCAACAAAGGACTAGCTGCCTGTAGTGGGTCAAATGGTGACCTCCAAAAGATACAGCCATCTGGAGCCTCAGAATGTTACCTTACATGGAATAAAGGTCTTTGTAGATATCATTAAGGTAAGGGTCTTGAGATCATCCTACATTATGCGGTGGGGGGGGGCCCTAAATCCAATGAGGAGTGTTTTTTTAGAAGGGACTGAAAAGTAGGGAACCACAGAAACACAGAGGGGAAGGCCATGTGAAGACAGAGGCAGAGATCTGAGCCAAGGAATGCCCAGGAGTGCCAGGAGCCAGCAGAAGCTGGGAGAGAAGCACGGAACAGTCTCCCTTCAGAGCCTCCAGAAGGAGCGGCCCCTGTCAACACCTTGCCTTTGGACTTCCGGCCTCCAGAACTGAGAGGATAAATTTGTCACTTTTAAGCCACCCAGTTTGTGGTGACTGGTTATGGCAACCCCAGGAAAGGACTGCACTGGCCCTCTGGGCGAGCTCCTCCAGGGCTGGCCTCATCCGCTAAAGGCCCACCCTGCCTGGGTGACTGAGCACGCGGCGGCAGCAAGGCCCGCCATCTCAGCCTGTCACCAACACAACTTCAATGGGCGACAATCGCTTCACAGCTGCCTCCTGGGTTGGCCACGCGCTCACCAAGTCCTTTCCAGTCCAGGCTGGCTTCTGTCCCCTCCTCCTCACAGGTGCTGATCCCTAATAAAGAGCTTGCCCTCACATTCTGTCTCAGCATCTGCCTCCAGAGACCCCAACCTGCTAGGCAGAACAAACGCATACATTCTACCCATCTCAAATCCTACTGTGGTGAATTGCCTCGGGGTGTTACAACTCTCTGGGTGACAATAAGACAATTCAAAATATTGATCTTGATGTTGCTGTAACAAAATGGTTCCTGTTCCCATTTACTTGTTTTTATAAACCAGGTTTCTCAGCCTTTATATCTATAAACACCAAACACAGGAACAGATTTGGCGCCGAACCTGATCTCATTCTAGCATTAAGTAATGTTCACCTACGCATATATGAACTAATTGGAAAAGATAAAACCCACCTATCTCATAGCTCATGCATTTAAAATAAAATTTTATGTTTAATAGTTATTCATCACAATTTTACAAGTATATTCAGGGTGTTTTAATCAATTTTTCCAGAAGAAAAGATCTTAACACATATGCTCTTATGGTCACAGGAAATAAACTTTCAATTTATATATTTTTTTTTTTTAAAAGGATTTTCTTATTTATTTATTTATTTATTTATTTTTGGCTGTGTTGGGTCTTCGGTTCGTTCGAGGGCTTTCTCCAGTTGCGGCAAGCGGGGGCCACTCTTCATCGCGGTGCGGGGACCGCTCTTCATCGCGGTGCGCGGGCCTTTCTCTATCGCGGCCCCTCCCGTCGCGGGGCACAGGCTCCAGACGCGCAGGCTCAGCAATCGTGGCTCACGGGCCCAGCTGCTCCGTGGCATGTGGGATCTTCCCAGACCAGGGCTCGAACCCGTGTCCCCTGCATTAGCAGGCAGATTCCCAACCACTGCGCCACCAGGGAAGCCCCCAATTTATATTTTAATTTATGTGGCAGAGAAGTCTGAAAGTGTGATGAATAAAACACTTTAAAACAAACATTATATTCAAATAAAATTTTGTGGGAGAAGAGAAATTAAAAAATAAGTTCAAGGAGAAAAAGGAAGTAAAATTTGTTTGTCAAATAAAATTTGTTGGTATATCTTTTTATGGTTGATGGTGGTTATCAAATTGCAATGGGGTTTAAATTCTATCAGAGTGATATAAGGCTTTTATTTTAAAATGTAACTGTTTACAGTGCACCACTAATTACCTTTAAAAACTATTAAGCTCACTATTAAAATTTTTATATGTTAAACTAAAATCTGATAAGGGTACATGGTTTTCTAAAAATTTTTCAGGGGGTTCCTGAGAGAATAGTTTGACTACCTTTGATTTGCATTGTCTGCTGGCATCTGTAGGCACTTCAGTATGATTTCTGCTTTAGCTAAACAACTGAGTATCTCTCTGCTAAAGCCTATGCTAATCCCCAAGTGCAGTTTCTGGGAGCTTTTATCTCCCCCAGATCTCTGAGGATCCAACATACTTGCTGGGGAGGAAGGGGCTGAAATACAGCCCCTTCTGATTTCCACAAAAGTTCTTTAAAGGCAAGGGCCACAGAAGAATGCTCTGAAGGGGGCAAGAAAGAGACCTACTTACAAATTCCCACAAAGGAATTTAAGAGAAGCTGCTCCTTTGGCACCCTCCCTCCATCCCCCACTCCCCAGCTTTCTCTCCCTTCTCTACATAGATTCTGTTACAAGCAGGTGGAGGAGAATGAGACATCTGAGGAAAATGTATTCACTTTCGCACTATTGCTGTTCCTTCCAAAATAATACCTTTAACAATGATTGCCACTTATTACGTGCTTATTATGTGCCAAGGGGAAAATGAATTACCTTAACAGCTGGCATCAGAATTCCTCGTAAGAAGGGAATTGTCTTTTGAGAATCTCTTGATAAGCCCTCTTAGGGACTGATTCTAAAAATCATCCAGAAGATGCATAATACAAGCAAGAAAATTTTGGTGAAAAATTATGACAAATAATAACAGCCAACACCTTTACAAATACTTACTATGTGCCAGGCCCTGTTTTAAGTACTTTACATATAGAAGCTTATAAAATCCTCATGACCACCCTATTATCCTTGTTTTAAAGATAGGGAACTGAGGAACAGAGAGACTGAGCAACTTGTCTCAGTGCCAGAGTCTGTGCTCTTATCTACTATGCTCTTAACCACTGAGCTATACTGTATCAGGACATTTTTATAAAATGATAGTAATTAAACCAATATGGTGCCATTTCATCATAGAGTAAGGAAATAGAACAGAAATCTGAAACAGACCCACGTATAGAAAATTAACATATGATAATTAGACATTTCAAATCAGTAGCAAAAATGAAAATAAATTTCTACTTCACACCTAAACCAAATTATATTCCAGATGGATCAAATGCATCAAATGTGTAGAAATGTAAATGTATCAAAAAATTTAAGTTCTAGGAGAAAATACTGGAATATTTTTTATAACGTTAGCATTTCCTTCTAGGCATATGAAGCCTAGTATCTGTATTTAAAAGATTTTTACCTTTAGCTACATAAATAGTAATGTGTATGGAAAAAATACATTATAATCCAAGTTGGAAGAAAAACAATACCCTGAGACAATACTGAACATATATGATAAACAAAGAGACAGAAAACATAATATATAAAGAGTTTCCACAAATCAACAAGAAAAAACCCCTACCTGCTAGGATAAGAAAAGAAATACAAACATGAATTCACAGAAAAATAAATGTAAATGGCCAGTTACTGTAAATTAACTTTATATATAAAGAGGCGCACAATCACATCAAAAGCCAAAGATGTGCAAAACAAAAAATATGGGATATCACTTTTAAAGAAGAAATTAGCAAATATTAAAGTGTTTAAAAATATGGCAGATGGAAAACTCTAAAATCCTGTTGGCATATTGGTGGTAGAGTAATTGGCAAGCCTTTCAGAGAGAACATTGGCAGTAGCTACTTCAACAGAAAATCCATACAGGTTCCCCCCACTATCTGAAAGTAGAGTGTTCCTGTGAAACCTTTCATAAGCAGAAATGGCGTAGAGTAGAGAAACAATTACCTTAGGACACATCCTGCTAACGAATGCACAAAATAAATCAAGATAAAGCACAGATGCTCATGGACTCAGTTCAAGTCATGCCAGCTTGATGCTGAGATGCTGGGTGTAGTACCCGGGAAGGAGCTTGGTGGGGCTGTTCTCACTGCTATTCTCACCGCTTGGGGTGTGCTGTGAGCTGCCTCTATAATGGCTCACTGCAAAACACATACTGAATGCTATCTGCCCTTTCCCCCTTTTTTTGTAAAAGTGAAAATATTCTTTGGATTTCTTTTGGCTATCAGAAACAGGTGTTAGTGTAGGTGCTTTGCTAAAGCAAAGCGGTGTAAAGTGAACTTTTGAAAAGCGGGGGATAACTGTATTCCCTTTATCCTAGTAATTACAGGGGGGAATGATCATGTCTCCAATGTTTAAGGACATGGAATGAGTCCACATGTCTCTCCTGGGTCAAATGTCTGCATCAGAGTCTGGCTTGCAAGGCCCTCCATAATCGGGGCCACCTACCCATTCAGTGCCACCCCTCACACCAGCCTGTCTCCCCAAGCCTGACAGGTGCCAAATAGCACCCCCTCCCCCATGCTGTTTCATCCTCTCAAAGGACCTTGCTTCTATCTTTCCCCACCCGTTTTGAGGCCAAGCCCAAGCTCCATCTCCTTAATGATGTCAGGTCCTTAGCACAGTCCCTGACACCAAGTAAGGCTCAATAAATGCAAGCTTTTGTTACTTTAATATTATTAATCCTTAAACATCTACTCTCTTAGGCGAGTCCCTAAATCTTTTGGGTGTGTTTTCTTTACAATGAGCTTGAAAGTTTCTGGAAGACAAGAAATACTTTGGGCTTCCCATGTAAAGGCAGTACGGTTTACAAGGTTTTAATATCAGACAGACCTGGGTTGGACCTTGATCAGCCATTCTCTACCTATCTTTTAAGTTATTTCACCTGTATGCACTGGCCCATAATACATGCTAAATCAATTGTTACTATCATGATTATGGTTGCATACCTGCTCTCTGCATCATATCTGCCCCATCACAGCAATGTCAAAATAGAATCAAATCCATAGAAAGTAATCAGTAAACTCTTCTTGCAAGTTGATTAGTTTAGCAATCCAACTTGTCATGTGTTCTATCAAATATACTCCAAGTGACACTTTGTGTGTGTTTTCAATCATTCATTCATTCATTCATCTAAGAATAACCTCTCTTAGTTTGCTTTTAAGCCAGCTAGTAACTGTTCTCAGTTCAGAACTAGTCAAAGAATCAGTCTTCACCCGGTTGCTAGGAAACTCTGTCTTCGGTGCAGAAGTTAAGAATCAATTTCCCCATGCCTTAAAGAACATATAGTTAAGTAAATGACTTCCTCAGAAACACTGATTCATTCCAATAGCATTCAAATAATACGGAAAATTAGAGTTTTTTATGTGGAAGCTGCATCTTTACAGTGAAGTAGACACGCACTTAAGAAAAACATATTTACACATATAATCTACATCTTGTTCAGAGAGAAAATAGCCTTTAATGTAGTAATAGGACTATTTATGTAATGAAACTCTCATGGGCTCTTGCATAAATAATGATTCCTGAACTGTATGAGTTTTTATGTGAAATCTGCCTTTGTGAACTTTCATAAGAATTTGGTTTTGTGATTACATCAAAGGCTGAATTTATATCAGCAAATGTAGCTTTGTGAAGACATGAAGACATTTTCTAATAGAAACATCATAATTAGAAGCACATTTTCTCATAAGATTTGTTTTGAAAATGCTTGTGCCTCTTCATGGCCTAAATGTCTTGCAAAGGATTCTCTTGGTCAGCAACTGGCTTCACAAGCATTCTCGGACATCAGCAAGCCCTGCTCCAGGGAGGGATGCCAGCCAGCCTGTGAAATGTTTCTGTAAGAACTTTTGGCTGCCTCAACTGCCTAAAGCAAATGTTTGTTTGCTGCAGTACGTGAATCAAATGCTTTTGTGTGAAAACACTCGCTAGAGAAACAAATGTTTGTTTTGGTAATCGACATTTGGACTGTTGGAACATTACCACTTAAGATATTGGTTTGAGAAATATACATTTAATTTGGAAAGCACCAGTTAGGATCAAGCATGTGACACAAATCTAGGCTGTAAGGGAATGAGGTTGAGATTGGACCCAAATTTTTCACTTTCCCTTGTCAGATCTGACTAGGAAAATGGTGCCTTGTTTTACATGTTGCTGTATAATGTTACTGAGCAACAGCATAAAAGAAAAAAGTGATTTACTTCCTTCTAGAAGTGTATGACTCATAAATTATCAAAGATAGCAGCAAGAACATATTTATCTAGTATTAATATTTAAATGCCATTTTCCTGTTGAATGTACCACATGCTCCATATTAATCTTTTAGATTAGACTTAGTACAAATTGATGTGTTCTAAATGGAAGATTTCTCCTTACAGTTCGCTTTTGATTATCCATGCTACCTGGCAGGAGGAAAGGTACAGATACTCCAAAACAGCAGGTGATATAGAAATAAGCTTTGGCTTCAGAGAGCGTTAAATTTTTTAGCAGCAGAAAGAAACTAATTACATTTTAAGGGAGAGAGGTGTTCAGAGGGAACTTGGATGGCAAGAGGGTCATTTATATATTAAATATTGTATTTGGTCATAGATAATCCATAAATAGAAATCAAGCTCTAGTATACTATGGCCAAGGCTGCACACTGCAGCAAAATTTTTTTAAATTAAAACACTTTATTTCCTGTACATCTTAAAGCATAGTTTTAGCTCTGGTGAAAGCCAGGAGTATATGTAGATGCATTTGATTTTTCACCATTACGTTTGAGTTTTCCTTTTTCATGAAAATAAACTGCAGGATCCAGGTTCATCAGAAAATTTATGAGCCGATACCCATAATCAAATCACTATGCACTTAACAATAAAATAAAATTATAGCCCAAATTCTTTGCTGCTGGCCTTAGTCCTATTTGATCATTAGCTGAAAAAAATCATATTTTGAAGTGGAAAAAGAAGCCAGTATCCATTCAGAATAGCCCAATAGAAGAAATATTCATTTGAACACTGAGAAACATGACTTTGTATCCTGAATCCACCCATTGCTGTTTCCATTTGTAAATTTCATTCTACTGTTGAGAAAGATAAATGATATAATTCATGTGAATTTGAAGTACTTTGAGCTCCTCAGAACTTAATAATTCAAAGTATTACAGTAAATTCCCATTTATTCTGAATCTAAACTACCAGAAAGCTGAAATAATGAGAATTTTTTGTGCAATTTATAAAATGGTAGTGTCCCTGGAGCATTAAAAGATTCTAAATTCTTTTGAATCACAGAAAGATTAAATTTTGTTCGGTGTTATTTTGTGGTAAGAATGTTTGATAGAGTTCTAATTCTTTGAAGGTAGGAATTAATCCATATGTAGCCTATGCTAATTATTCTTTTTAATTTCAATATAAAAATAGTATATTTGCATTTCCAGGAAACTGGCTTTGTGTTTCTAGCCTAATATACTCTGAAATGTATAGCAGATCATAAACTTTATAAAGTTTGATAACGGATCACGAGTCCTACTTTATTAGCTATAAATGATTCATGTGGTTTCAAGTAAGAGAAACCCACTCAAGCCGGCTAAAGGAAAATATATTATTTATTACTATGATACTGGGCTCTTTCATAGAACCCAAGCCAGTACTCAGACATAAACTGGAACCAAGCTGGAGGTCTGTGGGAAACCCTAGGAATTTATGTTTTCGCTCTGCCTCTCATCTCTACTTGTCTTTGTCTATCTGCTTCATTCACTTCTCGGTCTGCAAACCAATTTCTGCTCTTATTCCCTCCACTAGGTGGAAAGTTGGGCCCTGTGTGGTAACTGACATCATGTATTATGGGATCAGGCACTGGAGAGACACCAACACTCTTTTAGCCCCACTTGAACTGCAAGAGAACAAGACAGGCCTTGCTGGAGTCAGGTATCCATTCAGCCTCCCCATTTCCTCCTGGCCCCCAGTACACTAGAGAGGAGGGGAAGGAGGGGAAGAATTGTAGCATAGGTAAATAAACAACTGCTGTGGACAGAGGGAGGGTCAGTTGTCAGAGAGGCAGGCTCAGTGTGAGCTGGAAGATCTATACTGTCAGTTCTGAAATGCTTTGGTCTCAGAATCCCTTTAGAGTTTTAAAAATTATTCCAAGACCCCAACAGTGTTTATGTGCACTGTAGCTATCAATATTTACTATTAGAAATTAAAACTGAGAAATATAAAAATATTTAATTTCTAATTCATTTAAAAAAACCCATTATACGTTAACATTATTAGAATTTTTATGAAAAATAACTATATTTTAAAAAATTAAAAATTAGGAAAGTAGCATTATTTTACATTTTTACAAATCTCTTTAATGTCTGGCTTGATAAGAAACAGCCTGATTCTCATACCTGCTTTTGCATTTAATCTATGTTATTTTGGCTAAAGTGTACGTAGAAAACTGGCCTCACATAGATATGTATGTGGTTAAAAAAAAAAAAAGGAGTATTTTAGCCTTTTAATATAATCGTAGATCTTTTTTGATACTATGCTAAAATCTGACAAGAGATAGATGCAATCTAGAATCTGAAATCATATCAATGAAAATTTTGTACTCTGTTACAATAGTATCCATTGGTTTATCTTGCAATTTTACCTGTGCAGGATTTTGTAATATCATGCATTGGTCATTAGGAAAATATTGGCTGACAAGAGTTATGTAGATATTCCAAATGTTGATGAATTTCATTATACAATATACAAAAATCACAGCTTCTAATATCTCTACCAATCTCTTCAGAAAAGTTTTTAAGTATTGGGAAACTGTCACATTCATGGTAACAGATACTAGTTTTCCAAAATTCTAATTTTCACTTGAAAGCTTAAATTTCAGCATTGGAAACAAATACTGTCAATTGCATGTCTTGTAGAAACAGACTGACTTCATCCATTTTTGAGAAAATGTCTGCCAAATAACCAAGTCTAAATAACCATAATTTGCCTGTCACTTGTTCTTTTAAGTAAAAATGTTCCATGAAAAAAGTCTAGTTGAGTTCACAACCCAAGCAACCACATAAGTGCTTTTCCTTGAGACAACTGTCATACTTTGGTACAGAGAAGTGCTTTATTCATATTCCTAATTATGAAATATAGGAATATTCATAATTCCTATTTCATCAGAGAGAATACTAAAAACACATGTAACCAAGCATCAGTGTTTAATAAAATTAATAATTTTTAACTGATCCATCAAGGACACTTAACAAAACTGTCTTTTTTCTCCCACACGGTGGTGAAGAATATCGTGACTCCTAAGTATAGTCTGTTATTCCTGCTAAGGTGCCAGCAGTTTTATCCATTAGTGCTTTTTTTACCATCAGTATAAATGTCAACAAAGTCAACAAGGCAAATTATCTTTTTAGTGTTATTATGAAAATTGTTTTGTTTTCTCATATTGCTGAAGGGGTCTCAGAGATACCCCCATTACCACTACTGCCAAGGATTTGTGGACCTTGGCACATACTTAGAAAATCAGTTATATACCAACCTGTTAAACATACATTCATATTGGCTGAAATCATTCAGTAATGGAATCTTATTCTTTTGGTATAACATCTTGGCAACAAGAAAATGTACATCCATATTAAATGGGAAAACACCAAATTTAAAAAATTATAAACAAGTTACAATTTTTAAGTAATTAGTTCTTGGGAGAATTTTAAAATGCAGACTGGTAAAGTTGGTAAACAACCTCAGAAATTATGGAGTTCAATATACCCTCCAGTGGAAGAATATTTACAACAATAAATGCTCTGGTTTCTGTTTGATGGATTACTTTGCAGGAAGTGAGAAGGCCGTGGCTGGAGCCACGTGGTATGGCAATTTCCCAAATCACATAAAATTAAAAATGCAAGGAAACCCTTAATTCTTAAGCTACCACAAGTAGATTTGTGAGTTAAAATAATAAAAAATAAAAATAATCATATAAAACTAAATTTTCAAAGGAAGCAGTGGTGATCTCAAATCAGACAGTATTGATTTGAGATCACCACTGTGAATTTACTAGGACTCAGAGATACAGGGCTAAGGAAAGGGTAGGTTAATCCAGACTCAAGAATTTACTAGCTGTGTAACCTTGAGCAAGTGAACCTCTCAGGCCTGTTTTGTAAAATGAAAGCAACAGTCCATACCTCACAGCCTTCTTGTATTACATGAGCTAATTACAAGATATTACAAGTGCTGAACAGTACCTGGCACATAGCAGATACTCAAAAATGTTACTTCTGTTTTAAAAGGTAGGCAGTGATATAACAGAGAAATTCAACTGCTAATCTAACAAGTCAGTCTTTATTACAGTATAAAAGAACCAATAAAACAACAAGAGTTACTAAGAGTTAGTAAGCCAACAAAGGTGACAAAATGTAATAATAATAATAATAAAAATAAGCCAACAAAGGTGATAAAATGTAATAATAATAATAATAATAATACTCTGTTAACCTAAAAGAAGGCAAAAAAAAAAAAAAAAAAGAGAAGAGGGGAACAATGAACTGATGGATGGCTTAAACAGAAAGCAATAGCAGGGACTTCCCTGATGGTCCAGTGGTTAAGAACCCACCTCCCAATGCAGGGGACATGGGTTTGATCCCTGGTTGGGGAACTAAGATCCCACATGCTGCAGGACAACTATGCCTGTGCTGCAACTACTGAGCCCGCATGCTGCAACTACCGAGCCCGTGCACCACAACTCCTGCACGCCACACCGAAAGATCCCGCATGCTGCAACGAAGATCCCGCATGCCGCAATGAAGACCCAACGCAGCCAAATAAATAAATATTTAAAAAAAGAAAACAATAGCAAAATGAAAAATTTAAACATTATCATATAAATAATCACCTTAAATGTAAATGATCTAAATAAACATCCTAATTAAAAAGCAGAGATTGTCAGATTGGATTAAAAAGCAAGCGCTTAACTGTCTAATCATATATGAAACTCACTTAAAACATAAAGAACAAATGGGGTTAAATGTAAAATGATGTAAAAGGCTGAAATAAGAGGTACCAAGCTAACATTAATCAAAAGAAAGTACGAGTGGCTATGTTAATATCAGATGAAGTAATTACAGAGCAAAGATAGTAATAGGAAGAAAAAAAGTCATTTCTCAAAGATAAAGGGATCAGTTAGTTCATCAGGAGGACATGAAAATCCTAAACTTTTATGAAACCAGTAACAGATTTTTAAAATACATGAGTAAAAACTGATAAAACTGCAAGGAGAAATAAATACATCCACAATTATAGTTAGGGATTTCAATATACCTCTCTCAATAACTGACTAAACAGGTAGACAAAAGGTGGATAACAGGTACATAGAAGAGTTAAACAACACAACTGGACTTAATTGACATTTATAGAACACTCCACCCAATGACGGTAGAATATACATTCTTTTTAAGTGCATGTACATGGAACACTCATCCAGAGACACCACATTCTGGGCCATAAAACAGAACTCAACATGTTTAAAAGAATTCAGGCTATACAAAGCATGTTCTCTGACACAGTGGTATTAAATTAGAAATCAATACCAGAAAGATCTACAGAAAATCTTAAAATGTTTAGAAACTAAATAATACTGTTCTAAATAACCTACAATCAAAAAAGAAATAAAAAACGAAAATTAAAAGTATTTTGAACTGAATGAAATGAAAACACAGCATTATCAAAATTTGTAAGATGCTGGTAAAGCTGTACTTAGAGGGGAATTCATGCACTAAGTGCCTGTAGTTAAAAAAAAAAAAGAGCAGTCTCAAATTAGTGACCTCAGCTTCCACCTTAAGAAAGTAGAAAATGAAGAGCAAATGAAATCCAAAGAAGAAGAAGAAAAATAATACAGAATTAAGTGGAAATTGATGACCTTGAAAACAAAGAAGCAATTTAAAAAAATCAATAAAATAAAGGCTGATTTTTAAATTTTTTATAAATTTATTTTTGGCTGCATTGGGTCTTTGTTGCTGTGTGCAGGCTTCCTCTGGTTGCTGCAAGCGGGGGCTCCTCTTGGTTGCGGCGTGTGGGCTTCTCACTGCGGTGGCTTCTCTTGTTGCAGAGCATGGGCTCTAGGCGTGCGGGCTTCAGTAGTTGTGGCGCACAGGCTCTAGAGCACAGGCTCAGTAGTTGTGGCACATGGGCTTAGTTGCTCCACGGCATGTGGGACCTTCCTGGACCAGGGCTTGAACCTGTGTCCCCTGCAGTGGCAGGCGGATTCCTAACCACTGTGCCACCAGGGAAGCCTGGGGCTGATTTTTTTAGATCAATAAAATTAATAAATCTCTAGCCAAACTGATCAGAAAAAATAAGAAATTATCAGTGTTATGGCAATAAATTTGACCACTTAGATGAAATGCATAAATTCTTTGAAAAACACATACCTATGTTAGTATATACACATACATTTTCTTATTCTGTCAGCAGAGAGAGCTAGAAGCAAGGATTCGTCAGTAACAATGAGCACAGTGAGCAATCAGATCTTGGTTTCTAAAACCATTCCCCAGTAAAAGGAACCAGGGCTCCTTGGAGAAATCGGTGACTCTAGGATTGGGGCCGGAAATACACAGATGAGCCTGGAGAATTCTGTAGTACCAGGAAACGAGGAAGTACTCAAACAAAAATGCAATGTATGAGGTGTGTCAAAGGAATACAGGGGCCAACTGAAAGAGCTCACCTAGACAAGGTAGTGTTTATCACATCTCACCACACTTTTCTTCCTTCTTTCCATAGTGCACTCTTTGGAAGGAGGTCACTATGTGTAGCCCCAGGTCATGGAGTGGGAAGTTATGCTCCGCTTCCTTGAGAAAGGGGTATCTACATAAGTTATAAATGTATAAATATAACACATATAAAGGTATATTGGAATTCTTCTCCCTTGTTATTTACTCATTCTTTTATTTACATCAGTATGAGTTCATGAATAGTTATTTTATACTGTGTGTTATAATCCAAGGCTACTTTATTTTGTTGCTCGAATGGTTCCAGCTTTGACTACTGGGAGCACTTTCTTACTTTCTGGTGCATTAAAATGTTCCAGACTCCTCTTGTTCTGTCCCTGTGCCAGCAACAGACTCAGTCATTTCTGCAAGGAACTCTGGTTCCTTTTAGTGGAGAAGAGTATTTAGAAGCAAGATCTGAGCACATTCATTGCTACTGGTATGTCTTTATATCTAGGCCTTCTCAGTGGACAGAGCTAAGATATAGATATGTAATAAAAATGAGTTCATAGTGATACTTCCAATTCCAATCCAACATGAAAGGGTATATTCCACTCTTTCCCTTTCCATACTTATAACTCCCTTCCCCAATAGTGGGAAACCTGGCTCCCATTACCTTCAATATATTTAGTCATTTGCTCAAGCCTAAAATGCACAAAAGATGGTTTCAATGGAATATAACAATGCAGAACTCGATAATGAGTTCCATCTCTGCAACACAGGCGGTAGAGGAAGGAAATTAAGCATAGCTCTGGAGTTAGACCTTGAATCTATCATTTCCAAAGTGTTTAACTTTGGACAAGTTATGTCACTTATTCAAGCCTCAATTCCTCCATCTATAAAATGATATTATCTACCTTATTAGGTTGTTGTGAGGATTAAATGGGCCATTGTATGGTGGCTATAGTAGGTATTCAGTAAATGCGGGCTAAATGCCGTTTTTGGTACATTTAGGGAACCTTCTTTAATATACTGTGTAGAGTGAAAAAAGCAAGGAACAGAATGGGATAATCTTTAGGCCTCACTTGTGCCTAGACATTTTCTAGACTATTACCAAAGGAACTGTTAACACGGGGATAAAAATAGACTCACTTTTCATGGCACAAACTTCCTGTGATGTTTAAAAATTTTGCCATGTATCTGTGTTCCTTTTATATTTAGAAAGACAAACTTCATCTTAAAAGGTTATTTGGTTAATTAAAAGTTTGATTTAATATCTCAAATAAAAAGTTTGAAGACAATGTCTGTGAACCTGGTTTTCCTGAGATGCAGTGCTGAGCGCCCTCTGTGTCCTGGCCAGCCTGGGAAGTTGGCCCTGTGGGCAGCATCATGGCCACAGTTAGGACCCATATCCTACTGTTTTATGGCATTAGAAAGAAATACTGATCTGCTAGTAGTGTTCCCTTCATTATGTTCTCTCTCTCTTTGATTTACTTATTCGTTCACTCAACAGATGTTTACTGAGCACCTAACTTGTTCCAAGTACTACTGGATACACTGGGGATACAGCAGTCAACAAAACCAGTAAATATCCTTGTCCTCATGGAGCTTACATTCTAGTATGGGAATGTTTCACATATCTATTGCTGCTTAATAAACTACCCCAAAACATAGCGTCTTCAAGCAAACTTTTTATTTCCTCACAATTCTATGACTTAGGAATTTAGGGCCTGCCTTGACAGCTCTGTTCATATCGTGTTGGATGATGGGTCATTCACTCGACTCCATTCAGCTGATGGCTATGATGGGCTAGAAAGTTCAAGAAGCCTTTGCTCAGTCTGGAGTAAGACTTTACCCATGTCTGGAGCCTTGGGCTACTCATCCGTATGTGGTTTCTCTCCACTAGCTTGGCCTTCCTTAAAGTTTGGTGGTCTCAGGGTAGTTGGTTTTCTTACGTGGCCACTGGCCTCCAATGGAAGCATTCCAAACATGCAAGACGGAAGCCCAGAATCAAGTGGAGGGGAAACAGACTCCATTTCTTGAAGGGTGGGGGGAGCAGCAATGTCACATCAGAAAAGAGTATGTGGGATGGAAGTTAATGTGGTTATATTTGGAAGCCATCTAACTCAGAGAGATTGATAACTAGTAAGACAAATAAGTAAAAATGAATTCTAAGGAGAAAACTGAGGCAAGGAAGGGTGTAGAAAGTATGAGTTTGGGAATAGAGTAACAATTATAAGTAGGGTGGCTAGGGAAGGACTCATTAAGAAAGTTACATTTAAATTAAGACTTGAAGGAAGGGAGGATAAGTCGGGCAAGAACATTCCAGGCAGAAGAAACAGCAAGTGCAAAGGCTCTGAGGCAGGAACATGCTTGGAATGTTCAAGATAGCAAAAAGGTCAGTATGTCTAAAGCAAAGAGAGTGAGGCGTCTCAAGAAGAACAGGAGATAAAGTAAGAGAGGTAAGGGGTCAGGATATCATGTAGAGTCTTACAGGTCATTTGGCTTTTACTCTTAATTGAATGGGGAGCCTTTGGATTTTTTTTTTTTTAATAAACTCATTTATTTATTTATATTTATTTTTGGCTGCGTTAGGTCTTCGTTGCTGCAGGAGGGCTTTCTCTAGTTGCGACAAGCAGGGGCTACTCTTCGTTGCGGTGCATGGGCTTCTCATTGCGGTGGCTTCTCTTGCTACAGAGCAGGGGTTCTAGGCACGTGGGCTTCAGTAGTTGTGGCACGTGGGATCAGTAGTTGTGGCTCACAGGCTCCAGAGCACAGGCTCAGTAGTTGTGGCGCACGGGCTTAGCTGCTCCACGCCATGTGGGATCTTCCCGGACCAGGGCTCGAACCCATGTCCCCTGCATCGGCAGGCCTCCGATTCTTAACCACTGCGCCGTGTCCCCTGCATTGGCAGGCGGATTCTTAACCACTGCCATTCTTAACCACTGCACCAGGGAAGTCCCTGGATGGTTTTTGAATATGGAAGAGATATAACTGAATTGTGTTTTCACAGGATGCCTGTCTGCTATACTGAGTATAGACAACAGGAAGCTAAAGAGAAGTGGGGAGAACAGTTAGAAGACTATTGCAACAACTCAGGCAACAGATGATGGCGGTTTGAGCTAGGGTGGAAGCAACAGGGATGGCGATAACTGGTTGGATTCTGGATATATTTTTAACATATACCCAATAAGATTTGTTGATGCACTGGACATAGAGTAGGGAGGAAAGAGAGACGCTGAAGATGATTTCAAGATTTCTGACCTGGGCAACTGGAAAAAGGAAGTTGGTATTCACCAGATGGAGAAAACTGGGAACAGCAGGTTTGGGAGAGAACAGTAGAAGGTCATGTTAAGTTTGGAATGACTATTACATTTCCAAGTATAGCTATTTAATAGAAAGTGGAACATATAGTTGCATGTGTGTGTGTGTACATGTATACACACACATACTTTAAAATGCTTAGAAAATTTTTTCGAAATATATATTAAAAACTGTTCATGGCTATGTCTGGGTAATGAGAATCTTCAAAAGTGGCACTGAGATGTGAGAGGAGGGAGTAATACATATCTTTTGTTTGTTTTTAAAATTTAATACCCTTCTATACCATGTATTTATATACACACACACACACACACACACACACACACACACACACACATAAAACTATGTTCTATATTATTTTTATGATTTAAAAATTACACAAAATTTGTGTGGTTGGTGAAATGAATCAAGTCACCACAAGTAAGTATCATCAGGAAAGCCCACGTTGGACCAGGTTATCAACAATGTCCTTTCAAGCTCTGATATTGATTTCTACGACTGGGAATTAACTGCTAATTCTTACCCTCACTTCCTCCTTAAGCTTCTGTGAAATCTGGAGTGTGTAAACAGTCTCTCTAATTCACTTGCCTCATCTTGAAAACAGTACCAAGAGCTCTCAGGGCTTACCTACCTCACAGGAAATTTGAGGTTGGATTAGATAAGGTGTTCAAATACTTTGAGTTACCACAAAGACAGGTGCTCATGCAGGCAGGATACTATGAGTCCTGGAATATTAAAAGACATAGTAGAAAGAAGCTGTCTCTGCCTTTTGATCACATAGGCATTTTGATACTCTTGAACTATTACTCTTCATTTAGTCTGCCGTAGAATGAGGATTTCTTCCTAAACAGTATTCATTTTAGCATTTTTGTTCATGACTTCTGTCAAACAAGATTTCCTCAGCCTTTGATTTTTATCAAGATTTACCTGAGTTTATTCTTCAAAGCATTTAATTCAAAGTTCACTCTATCAGTGGGTGGATTAGTTGAGTAACTGAAATACCAGTATTGAATGCCGTAATAGTTTGTTATAATATTTCTCTTCACAGGAGATACGCTTACCATAGTCATGTACTAATGAACAATGAAGTGACTGTGTAAACAGCAGACGTCTTGAAAAGGAAGTTACCTGTAAACGCTGAATGGAAAATAATAAACAGCGGCAGCTCTATAAAACGTTCATTCAATGCCTCTTGAGAATTGTTCTAAAGCCATTATTATGTGTCAGGTACTGTATTAGGTGCTAAGAATACAAGAAGAAAACACATGTCTTTTTCCCTCATGAAGCTTATATTCTGCCAGAGAAATGCCATATTGTATTTTAAATTTTGTGCAGCTGTTTTAATATAGTATTTGAGATGCTATGTGAAGAGGAATTTGAAGACTGCTGGCAGTATCTGTTTCTGGAGATTATGTAGTTGATTACTAATATTTTGAAAAAAATCACCTTTACTCCCACAAAGGTGAGGAGAAAACCAGACAGTCACTGCCAGTCAGAATCACAAAGGGGAGTCAGAGGAAAGTTGCAAGTTTCAAGAAAAATGAGCCATCAAAATATGTAAGATGACCTTTCTTAGAAGTGGAACTTACAAGAAATCAGTCTGAATGTTCTAAACACAAACAATCTAAAAAGTTAAAAACAAAAAAATCATGTCAACCAGAAGCTGGCACACATGGATATTATGGGCTAGGGGAGTGCTTCTGCCTTGGGAAGGAGGTTGGAGTAGATTGCCTTTGAGGTTCCTTTCCAGCCTAAGGAACTTAAAATAAGTACAGCAATTGTGACGTTATATATTCTCTAGAGAAAGATTCCTCAACAACCAAAGACACCCAAGATGCTAGCACTCTGTTTATATTTTATAATTATTTAACGATGATCTCAAACCAGAGATCAGTAAAGAAAACAAATAGGCCTTGTTAATTACTGAAGAGAGAATAAAAGTATAGGTTTTACCAGATATTCTCTTGCCTCATAAGGAATCTTACCATTCACTGGCCAAACGCCTGTCAGATTTAATAGGTAAACCACTGGTCAATGGTCAGTCCAGGCTCCCCCACCATCACCACCCCCAACTCCCCGGAAATCTTGCTAAAATCTTTCCCATCGCTTTTGCCTCCATGTTCTAATTAATTTTGCCACCCACATATCTGATTTAAGTGTCAACTTCAGATGACTCTTGTTTTGTCTTATGATAATTTAACTTGCCATTTCTTGCTTCTAGAAGTTATCATAAATATGACCTCCAAAGTAAAAATAAAAACTCACATGTTTGAGTGGCAGCCTCTCCAAGTTGACTGGCACTTAGGCACTGAGTCCTAAGCTAATAAGCATTTGATTGCATCAGTTCCTCCACCTCTGATTCAAACACTGCTTTTGGAGCAAAAATAAACAAATGGGACCTAATCAAGCTTACAAGCTTTTGTACAGCAAAGGAAACATACCATAAACAAAACGAAAAGACAACCTACAGACTGGGAGAAAGTATTTGCAAATGATGAGACCAACTAGGGCTTAATTTCCAAAATATACAAACAGCTTATACAACTCAACAATAACAAAAGACAAACAACCCAATCAAAAAATGGGCAGAAGACATAAACAGACATTTCTCCAAAGAAGACATACAGATGGCCAACAGGCACATGAAAAGATGCTTCAAATTGCTATTAGAGAAATGCAAATCAAAACAACAATGAGGTATCACCTCACATTCGTCAGAATGGCCATTATTAAAAAGTCTACAAATAACAAATGCTGGAGAGGGTGTGGAGAAAAGGGAACCCTCCTACACTGTTGGTGGGAATGTAAATTGGTGCAGCCACTATGGAAAACAGTATGGCGGATCCTCAAAAAACTAAAAATAGAGTTGCCATGTGATCCAGCAATCCCACTCCTGGGCATATATCCAAACAAAACTATAACTCAATAAGATACATGCACCCCTATGTTCATAGCAGCACTATTCACAACAGCCAAGACATGGAAACAAGCTAAATGTCCATCAATGGATGAATGGATAAGGAAGAGGTGGTACATATATACAATGGAATACTACTCAGCCATAAAAAAGAATGAAATACTGCCATTTGCAGCAACATGGATGGACCCAGAGATGATCATACTAAGTGAAGTAAGTCAGAAAGAGAAAGACAAATGCCATATGATATCACTTATATGTGGAATCTAAAACATGACACAAATGAACCTATCTATGAAATAGGAACAGACTCACAGACACAGAGAACAGACTTGTGGTTGCCATGGGGGAGAGAGGGTGGAGGAGGGATGAATTGGGAGTTTGGGATTAGCAGATACAAACTATTATATATAGAATAGATAAACAACAAGGTCTTACAGTAGAGCACAGGGAACTATATTCAATATTCCAGGATAAACCATAATGGAAAAGAATATAACAACGAATTTATATATGTTTATAAATGAATCACTTTGTTGTACAGCAGAAATTAATACAACATTGTAAATCAACTATACTTCAATTAAAAAAAATGCTTTTGGTAAAGACTTGCCTCACTTTCAAACTGTAGTGAGACTTCAAAGGACGAGCCCTTGGGTTGGTTTTCAAGGAGGAGTCCAGGTGAACCTAACATGAGAAGCCATGGTACCTGACCAGTGGCTCCTCACCTTGCAGCCACCCCAAGCTGTGTTGTTTCCTAAACAGTGTATCAGGTATTTCTCGTGCTCAGAACCACCTCAGTGGCTGGCATACTAATAATAGCCTTAGTAGCTAACATTTATTGGACACTTACTATTTTCCTGGAACTTTACAGATAGCTTTATATACAATTTCTCATTGAATCCTTGCAACGACACTCTGAGGAAGGTTCTAGTATTACCATTTTACAGGGTCTGAGGCTTAGCAGAGTTAGGTGCTGACCTAAAGCCGGTCAGTGAAGGCAGCACCTTTGGGACTGGAACCCAGGCTGGTGCACTTTTAGCACCGCAATGGAAGGAGACTGTAAAATGTGACTAACCACAGGAGGGAGCTGGGCCATCACACCTTTGCTTTTCTCCCCTCCATGCCTCACTGCCCTGCCTAGGGGATCTCACTCTCACCTGTTCTTAACATATAAACTGTTATTTTGTGCTTGTTTTATTTTACATTGGGGAAATAGTCTATAATTCAGTTAAAGTTTCTACTTAATGCATCTAGATATTGAGAAGTTCCCCAAAAGGTTCCTCTCTACAAACCCATGTAAAGTTTTGCTTAAAGGACAAGTTAAATGAGTGATTTACGAGAAACAGAATTGATGAGGGAAACTGTTCTTGACTTGAAGGGGACAAATATGGAGACTTTGCAACCATGGAGGCAGACAGGGCACAGTGAACATCTTTGCATTCTTCTGTCTGCTAACTGGAATGGGCATTGGTACAACAGGGAATGTGGCTACCAGCCCCGACAGAGAAGGACACGTGTGGTTTAAGGAGATATGTTCTCTCCTTGATTCATGGCCCCGGGAATCAGTTGACGGCTACTGAGTGGGGAAGGAAGCCTTTGGAAGACTTCAAGCACTGAAAATTTTGGTGCCCTCTTCCCTCCACCCTATATAATTAAAAAACAATACTATACCAACCCATAAAATATAAATGTTATACTTGTGATGGAATTAATATAGTTTCTTTTTTTCTTATTAAAAAATCTGGTCTCTTTCTTCCTAGTGTGTGTGTGTGTGTGTGTGTGTGTGTGTGTGTGTGTTTTGTTGGATTGAGCGTTGCTTATTTTTGCCTACTGAGTAATCCAGTACTGAGCAGTCAAAATGTAAGGTTCTAAAAGGCCAATTAATTGCAAAAAGAAAGAAGAGTTAATCTATAGTTCATCAGCTTCTAAACTGAATGTCTAGCAATACTTCACCAAGACTCAAGCAATGCACTAGGTCAGCAGTTTTCAAACTGTTCTGGGAAACCCCAAGGTCCTACAGAGAAGATTCTGGGACTGCTAGGAGGTGAAATGGGTGATGAAGTAGGATAGGAAGCCAAGGGCTCCTCACTCCCTTTCCACTCCAGACTAGTTCCACTTCGACCTGTTTTACGTATTAAAAGGCCTACATAAAATTTTATTTGGAAACAGGGCTCTGCTGCTGAAACAAAAGTAAACCATTGTACTATTGTCATTTCAATGCTGGTTACTGATCAGAAAAATACTTGTTTTTTTCTGACACTGGAACTAAACCCCATGAATCAATCCAACTAATCTATACACTCTGAGAGGACAGAGACTAGCCTTCATCCTCATCTTCATATGCCCAGGCAGCTAGCAGAGTCCTACCTATGATGGCGATTAGCAAAGTGTTGGCTGAATACATGTTGTTTTTCTCCCCAAAATAATATATAAACAGAACAAGTTATCAGAACAACTTCCCAGGAAGTTCACGGCAGAAAATTAAACAGACTATTTACACTGCAGTTGATAAGACTTGTGGTACATTTAGTCCTATACTTTCTGAGTTCTCCAGTCTAAGTTTTTTATTTTAGTAATTGATTTGGGTTGAAATCAATCTCAAGGGTAATCATATCTCCAAATTTTCACTGAATTTAATTTCTTGGGATGTTTGCTACATGACATAGTAAAGGTGTTGAAGTACACCGGGCATGCTATTCTAACTTCCCTGAGAAACTCTGAGTGACTGATTTTGGGATGATAAGATCTCCGCTCTCAAAATTGACTATTTAAAAAACACTTTTGGTATTACAAATGATAAAAACAAGCAAACAAAACCCCACCCAAACCAAACAAAATACACAGTTGAATTTCCCCCAGCAGGGAGCAGGAATCATGGAATCCACTCAAACCCCTTGGTGTGGACGCATGTCAATGAGGTTTGCTCTGGGCCCCTGAATGTTTCCTCCCTTCAATCTGTTCACCCTCTGTGTCACTCTTCACAGCCCTTCAGGCCTCTCCTTCCTTCTTGCCTACTGAAAAGAGAACTTGATAAACCCAGTCATGCTAAGATGCTGCAGGTGGAAGCAATTTAATGTGTCACCCTCCCCTTGCAAAAAGGCTGGCAGGTAAGAAAAATCAACTCAATGGTGTCACATTAGTGACCTGGACACCTGTGAGAGGTTTCTCTCTTCTTCAAAATTTTTTTTATAAAGCCAGGGGAGGCTTGATCTTCTCAGCACCTTTATATTGACAAAGCATGACAGATAAAATGGCCCCTGCCCTCCATGAACTTAACATGTAGTGGTGACATTTATAGGTTGTTTTTCTTCTTCTAGAGACAATTTAATGATGTGCATGAACCCCAATACTAATTGTAGTTACTTCTGACCTTGCTACTCTAACAGAGAATAAGCCAGATGTGATCTGGATATACTAAGCCCATATGGCAGATTTCTTCAGCTACCAAATAAAAGGTAAATGATTCAGCCTGACATTCAAGGCCTTCCATGACCTGAGTTCACCTGCCTAGTCAACCTTATTTCTCACTAATTCCCAACCATACACAATTAAACCATTTCAAGCCCGTGGCATACCCTATATTTTTATGCTTTTTAAAAATATATACTGCCATGGAAACCAATACCCCAAAACCTACTGGTTAAGATGATAAACATTTGAGAGACCTTCAAGATGGCAGAGGACTAAGACGTGGAGATCACCTTCCTCCCCACAAATACATCAGAAATACATCTACATGTTGAACAACTCCTACAGAACACCTACTGAATGCTGGCAGAAGACCTCAGACTTCCCCAAAGGCAAGGAACTCCCCACATACCTGGGTAGGGCAAAAGAAAAAAGAAAAAACAGAGACAAAAGAATAGGGACGGGATCTGCACCTCTGGGAAGGAGCTGTGAAGGAGGAAAGGTTTCCACACACTAGGAAGCCCCTTCACTGGCGGAGATGGGGTGTGGGGGTGGGAGGGGGGTAAGCTTCAGAGCCACGGAGGAGAGCGCAGCAACAGGGGTGCGGAGGGCAAAGCAGAGAGATTCCTGCACAGAGGCTCGGTGCCGACAAGCGCTCACCAGCCCGCGGCTCGTCTACTCACCCTCCGGGCGGGCGGGGGCTGGGAGCTGAGGCTCGGGCTTCGGGCTTCGGAGGTCGGATCGCAGGGAGAGGACTGGGGTTGGCGGCGTGAACACAGCCTGAAGGGGTTAGTGCACCACGGCTAGCCAGGAGGGAGTCCGGGAAAAAGTCTGGAGCTGCCCATTGTTTCGCTGTGCGCGAGGAGAGGGGATTCAGAGCACCACCTAAATGAGCTCCAGAGACGGGCACGAGCCGCAGCTATCAGCGCGGACCCCAGAGACGGGCATGAGACACTAAGGCTGCTGCTGCAGCCACCAAGAAGCCTGTGTGCAAGCACAGGTCACTCTCCACACCTCCCCTCCCGGGAGCCTGTGCAGCCCGCCACTGCCAGTGTCCCGTGATCCAGGGACAACTTCCCCGGGAGAACACATGGCGGTCTCAGGCTGGTGCAACATTACGCCGGCCTCTGCCGCCACAGGCTCGCCCCGCAACCGTACCCCTCCCTCCCCACGGCCTGAGTGAGCCAGAGCCCCCTAATCAGCTGCTCCTTTAACCCCGTCCTGTCTGAGCGGGAACAGATGCCCCAAGGCGACCTACACGCAGAGGTGGGGCCAATCCAAAGTTGAACCCCAGGAGCTGTGCGAACAAAGAAGAGAAAGGGAAATCTCTCCCAGCAGCCTCAGGAGCAGCAGATTAAATCTCCACAATCAACTTGATTGATGTACCCTGCATCTCTGTAATACCTGAATAGACAAGGAATCATCCAGAAGTTGAGGCGATGGACTTTCTTGTGATTTTGTCTGTATAGCTTTGCTTTTACCATTTGTCCTAGGGTTCTGTCCGTCTGGTTTTTTTGGTATAGTTTTTTAGCGCTTGTTATCATTGGTGGATTTGTTTTTTTGGTTTGTTCAATCTCTTCTTTCTTTCCTTCTTTTTTTTAAAATTACTTTTCAATTTTTTTTAATTTTTAATAATTTCTTTATTTTATTAATTTTCCCTTCCTTCCTTCCTTCCTTCCTTCCTCCCTCCTTCCTTCTTTCTCCCTTTTCTTCAGAGCCGTGTGGCTGACAGGGTCTTGGTGCTCCAGCTGGGTGTCAGGCCTGTGCCTCTGAGGTGGGAGAGCCAAGTTTAGGACACTGGTCCACCAGAGACCTCCCGGCTCCATGTAATATCAAACAGCGAAAGCTCTCCCAGAGATCTCCATCTCAATGCTAAACCCAGCTCCACTCAACAACCAGCAAGCTATAGTGCTGGACACCCTACGCCAAACAATGAGCAAGACAGGAACACAACCCCACCCATTAGCAGAGAGGCTGCCTAAAATCATAATAAGGCCACAGACACCCCAAAACATACCAAGGGACATGGTCCTGCCCACCAGAAAGACAAGATCCAGCCTCATCCACCAGAACACAGGCACCAGTCCCCTCCACCAGGAAGCCTACACAACCCACTGAACCAACCTTACCCACTGGGGGCAGACACCAAAAACAAACAGGAACTATGAACCTAGAGCCTGTGAAAAGGAGACCCCAAGCACAGTAAGTTAAGCAAAATGAGAAGACAGAGAAACACACAGCAGATGAAGGAGCAAGGCAAAAACCCACCAGACCAAACAAATGAAGAGTAAATAGGCAATCTACCTGAAAAAGAATTCAGAGTAATGATAGTAAAGATGATCCAAAATCTTGGAAATAGAATGGAGAAAATACAAGAAACGTTTAACAAGGACCTAGAAGAACTAAAGAGCAAACAAACAATGATGAACAACACAATAAATGAAATTAAAAATTCTCTAGAAGGAAGCAACAGCAGAATAACTGAGGCAGAAGAACAGATAAGTGACCTGGAAGATAAAATAGTGGAAATAACTACCGCAGAGCAGAATAAAGAAGAAAGAATGAGAAGAATTGAGGACAGTCTCAGAGACCTCTGGGACAACATTAAATGCACCAACATTAGAATTATAGGGGTCCCAGAAGAAGAGAAAAAGAAAGGGTCTGAGAAAATATTTGAAGAGATTATAGTAGAAAACCTCCCTAACATGGGAAAGGAAACAGTCAATCAAGTCCAGGAAGCACAGAGAGTCCCATACAGGATAAATCCAAGGAGAAACATGCCAAGACACATAACAATCAAACTATCAAAAATTAAATACAAAGAAAAAAACATTAAAAGCAGCAAGGGAAAAGCAACAAATAACATACAAGGGAATCCCCATAAGGTTAACAGCTGATCTTTCAGCAGAAACTCTGCAAGCTAGAAGAGAGTGGCAGGACATACTTAAAGTGATGAAAGGGAAAAACCTACAACCAAGATTAGTCTACCCAGAAAGGATCTCATTCAGATTCGACAGAGAAATCAAAACCTTTACAGACAAGCAAAAGGTAAGAGAATTCAGCACCACCAAACCACCTTTACAACAAATGCTAAAGGAACTTCTCCAGGCAGGAAACACAAGAGGAGGAAAAGACCTATAATAACAAACCCAAAACAATTAAAAAAATGGTAATAGGAACATACATATCAATAACTGCCTTAAATGTAAATGGATTAAATGCTCTAACCAAAAGACATAGACTGGCTGAATGAATACAAAAACAAGACCCGTACATATGCTGTCTACAAGAGACCCACTTCAGACCTAGGGACACATACAGACTGAAAGTGAGGGGATGGAAAAAGATATTCCATGCAAATGGAAATCAAAAGAAAGCTGGAGTAGCAATTCTCATAGCAGACAAAATAGACTTTAAAATAAAGACTACGACAAGAGACAAAGAAGGACACTACATAATGATCAAGGGATCAATCCAAGAAGAAGATATAACGATTGTAAATATTTATGCACCCAACATAGGAGCACCTCAATACATAAGGCAAGTGCTAACAGCCATAAAAGGGGAAATCAATAGTAACACAATCATAGTAGGGGACTTTAACACCCCACTTTCACCAATGGACAGATCATCCAAAAATGAAAATAAATAAGGAAACACAAGCTTTAAATGATACATTAAACAAGATGGACTTAATTGATATTTATAGGACATTCCATCCAAAAATAACAGAATACACTTTCTTCTCAAGTGCTCATGGAACATTCTCCAGAATAGATCATATCTTGGATCACAAATCAAGCCTTGGTAAACTTAAGAAAATTGAAATCATATCAAGTATCTTTTCTGACCACAATGCTATACGACTAGATATCAATTACAGGAAAAAATCTATAAAAAATACAAACACATGTAGGCTAAACAATACGCTACTAAATAACCAAGAGATCACTGAAGAAATCAAAGAGGAGATCAAAAAATACCTAGAAACAAATGACAATGAAAACACGATGACCTAAAACCTATGGGACTCAGCAAAAGCAGTTCTCAGAGGGAAGTTTATAGCAATACAATCCTACCTCAAGAAACAAGAAATATCTCAAATAAACAACCTAACCTTACACCTAAAGCAATTAGAGAAAGAAGAACAAAAAACCCCCAAAGTTCGCAGAAGGAAAGAAATCATAAAGATCAGATCAGAAATAAATGAAAAAGAAATGAAGAAAACAATAGCAAAGATCAATAAAACTAAAAGCTGGTTCTTTGAGAAGATAAACAAAATTGATAAACCATTAGCCAGATCATGAGAGATTACTACAAGCAACTATATGCCAATAAAATGGACAACCTGGAAGAAATGGACAAATTCTTAGAAAAGCACAACTTCTGCAACTGAACCAGGAAGAAATAGAAAATATAAACAGACCAATCACAAGCACTGAAATTAAAACTGTGATTCAAAATCTTACAACAAACAAAAGCCCAGGACCAGATGGCTTCACAGGCGAATTCTATCAAACATTTAGAGAAGAGCTAACACCCATCCTTCTCAAACTCTTTCAAAATATAGCAGAGGGAGGAACACTCCCAAACTCATTCTACGAGGCCACCATCACCCTGATACCAAAACCTGACAAAGATGTCACAAAGAAAGAAAACTACAGGCCAATATCACTGATGAACATAGATGCAAAAATCCTCAACACAATACTAGCAAACAGAATCCAACAGCACATTAAAAGGATCATACACCATGATCAAGTGGGGTTTATCCCAGGAATGCAAGGATTCTTCAATATATGCAAATCAATCAATGTGATACAACATATTAACAAATTGAAGGAGAAAAAACATATGATCATCTCAATACATGCAGAGAAAGCTTTCGACAAAATTCAACACCCATTTATGATAAAAGCCCTGCAGAAAGTAGGCATAGAGGGAACTTACCTCAACATAATAAAGGCCATATATGACAAACCCACATGCAACATCGTTCTCAATGGTGAAAAACTGAAACCATTTCCTCTGAGATCAGGAACAAGACAAGGTTGTCCACTCTCACCACTATTATCCAACATAGTTTTGGAAGTTTTAGTGACAGCAATCAGAGAAGAAAAAGAAATAAAAGGAATCCAAATCAGAAAAGAAGAAGTAAAGCTGTCTCTGTTTGCAGATGACATGATACTAACTGTAGAGAATCCTAAAGTTGCTACCAGAAAACTCCTAGAGCTAATCAATGAATTTGGTAAAGTAGCAGGATACAAAATTAATGCATTAAGAAATCTCTTGCATTCCTATACACTAATGATGAAAAATCTAAAAGAGAAATTAAGGAAACACTCTCATTTACCATTGCAACAAAAAGAATCAAATACCTAGGAATAAGCCTACCTAAGGAGACGAAAGACCTGTATGCAGAAAACTGTAAGACACTGATGAAAGAAATTAAAGATGATACAAATAGATGGAGAGATATACCATGTTCTTGGATTGGAAGAATCAATATTGTGAAAATGGCTATACTACCCAAAGCAATCTACAGATTCAATGCAATCCCTATCAAACTACCACTGGCATTTTTCACAGAACTAGAACAAAAATTTTCACAATTTGTATGGAAACACAAAAGACCCCGAATAGCCAAAGCAATCTTGAGAAAGAAAAACGGAGATGGAGGAATCAGGCTCCCAGACTTCAGACTATACTACAAAGCTACAGTAATCAAGACAGTACGGTACTGGCACAAAAAACAGAAATATAGATCAATGGAACAGGATAGAAAGCCCAGAGATAAACCCACGCACCTATGGTCACCTTATTTTTGATAAAGAAGGCGAGAATACACAATGAAGAAAAGACAGCCCCTTCCATAAGTGGTGCTGGGAAAACTGGACAGCTACATGTAAAAGAATGAAATTAGAACACTCCCTAACACCATACACAAAAATAAACTCAAAATGGATTAAAGACCTAAATGTAAAGCCAGACACTATAAAACTGTTAGAGGAAAACATAGGCAGAACACTCTACGACATAAGTCACAGAAAGATCCTTTTTGACCCATCTCCTAGAGAAATGGAAATAAAAACAAAAATAAAAAAATGGGACCTAATGAAACTTAAAAGCTCTTGCACAGCAAAGGAAAGCATAAACAAGACGAAAAGACCACCCTCAGAATGGGAGAAAATATTTGCAAACGAAGCAACGGACAAAGGATTAATCTCCAAAATTTACAAGCAGCGCATGCAGCTCAATATCAAAAAAACAAACAACCCAATCCAAAAATGGGCAAAAGACCTAAATAGACACTTCTCCAAAAAAGAGATACAGATGGCCAACAAACACATGAAAGGATGCTCAACATCACTAATCATTAGAGAAAGGCAAATCAAAACTACAATGAGGTATCACCTCACACCAGTCAGAATGGCCATCATCAAAAATCTACAAACAATAAATGCTGGAGAGGGTGTGGAGAAAAGGGAACCCTCTTGCACTGTTGGTAGGAATGTAAATTGATAGAGCCACTATGGAGAACAGTATGGAGGTTCCTTAAAAAACTAAAAATAGAACTACCATACGATCCAGCAATCCCACTACTGGGCTTATACCCTGAGAAAACCATAATTCAAAAAGAGTCATGTACCACAATGTTCATTGCAGCTCTATTTACAATAGCCAAGACATGGAAGCAACCTAAGTGTCCATCAACAGATGAATGGATAAACAAGATGTGGCACATATATACAATGGACTATTACTCAGCCATAAAAAGAAACGAAATTGAGTTATTTGTAATGAGGTGGGTGGACCTAGAGACTGTTATACAGAGTGAAGTAAGTCAGAAAGAGAAAAACAAATAACGTATGCTAACACATATATATATGGAATCTAAAAAAAAATATGGTTCTGGAGAACCTAAGGGCAGGACAGGAATAAAGACTTAGATGTAGAGAGTGGACTTGAGGACATGGGGAGGGGGAAGGGTAAGCTGGGATGAAGTGAGAGAGTGGCTTGGACATATACACACTACCAAATGTAAAACAGATAGCTAGTGGGAAGCAGCCGCATAGCACAGGGAGATCAGCTCTGTGCTTTGTGACCACCTAGAGGGGTGGGATAGGGAGGATGGGAGGGAGACGCAAGAGGGAGGAGATATGGGGATATATGTATATGTATAGCTGATTCACTTTGTTATAAAGCAGAAACTAACACACCATTGTAAAGCAATTATACTCCAATAAAGATGTTAAAAAATAATAATAAAAAATATTTATTATCTTATTATCAAATTTCTGCAGGTCAAGAATTTAGGAGGTGCTTAGCTGGGTGGTTCTGGCTTGGAATTTCTCCGGAGGCTGCCATCATGCCTCGGTTTGTGGATCCGCTTCTGAGTGCTCATTCGAAAGCTGGTGCTGGTTGTGGGGCAGAGGTCTCAGTTTCTCTCTACATGGATCTCTTCCAGGACTGATGGAGCGTAGTTGCTGGCTTCCCTCAAAGTCAGTGATGCATGACAGGGTGCTTAGGTATAAGCCCTCCTTCATATCCTAGCCTCACAGGTCACACAGCATCACTTCCACCGTCCTCTAGTCACTGGAAGTGAATCCCTAAGCCCAAATTCAAGGGGAGGAGAATTACGTTCTACCTTTGAAGAAGTGTGAACGAATCTGTGGACATATTTTAAGCCACCATGATCCTCCTGCCCCACTGTTCCTTCTGTTCCCTGTGCGGAAGGCCCTTTCCTGTATCTGCAGAGCCCAATCCTACAAGACTTAGCAGCATCCCTGGTCCCTTCCTACCAGATTCAAGCAGCACTCTGAACCTCCGTCGGGGCAATCAAAAGTGTCTCCAGACACTGCCAAATATTCCATGGTGAACACAAATTACTCCTGATTTAGAACCACAGTTTCTAGATGTTAAGTTCTGTGATTCATTTTTTCACCCCAATATTAAAAAGTTTTAATATGTTGATGTAGTCACTACTCTAGGAGAATAAAACTTTATTCTTTCAATCTTTATGTTGCTGAGGACCCTGACTTGTCCTGTCCAACCTTCCTTAGGCCCCCTTCATTCCTCTGGATGATTCTAATAGCCTTTCAATAAAGTCCCCCACCAGTCTTGCTGTTGTTGCTTTTGCTTAAGTTATCACCTGTTGCTTTTTTACCAAAAGGAAATGTAATTAATGAAAACCAACTCATACTTCAAGCCTGGCTCAAATACCCATCCTGCCAGATGTTCCTGGATGGAATTTATCTTTTCCTCCCTTTCATATTTCTATTATAATGCTCTCCACGGCCTGCTAGTAGAGTCAGGTTTACATATACCCAAACCTCCCCTCCCAAATGCCTCCCAGGGCCAGACATGATGCCCAGAATAGTACAGGCTGGATGTAACTGTGAATGAAATCGACTTTCATTGGGGGCTTTAATACAAAGAGATACTCCAAGTGATCACATCACTAGGGAAAAAGAGTTTTCAGGCTAGTCTGGCAAAACTTGCTCTCAATGTTTTTTTGTTATCTCACGTTTATTAGAGGTTGTAGTACAATGAGGAGGTTGATCACTCACTTTGGAATGATGACTGATTACTTTCAAATCCTGTCTCATTCACCATGAGACCTTGGGCAAGTTACTTAACTGTTCTGTGCCTCAAATTGCTCACCTGTAAAGCGGTGGCTATTATAATACTACCTCATGGGGTTTAAAATTAAACAGATCAACTTGGAGCTGCTCTAGCTGATTTAGGAGATTTAGGAGAGGGAGCACCAGAGACTCACTCACTTGGCAGCACCCCCACTGGTTGCAGCCTCTAAGGGCATCACCTCAGGAACCTAGGGCTCTCTAGATTAGCTTGAGACAAACACCAACAGCCATTTCAGTGGTTCTACTGATAATGAAGTTGAACTGGTAAATAATAGCTTACCCAAGGCAAGATGGCTAGTTAATTGTAAACCAGTGACTAGAATCCAATTCTCCCAATTCATAAGCTGTGTGCTCTTTCCACTAACTCTGCCAACTCTAGTCCTGTTGTCAACTACTCCTACTTAGTTTAACTTATTTTTTTGAACTGGCATTAAGGTCCTGCCTGTGGTCCAACATACCCTACCTTTCCCCTACTGCCACTTTTACTTCAGCCATGCTAATCTGCTGGTTGATTCTTAACAACAGGCTAACTGCCTATCCAATCCATTCCTTTCCACAAACTTCCATGACAACTAATCTCCCTTAAATTTGAATGGTATAAAATTAAACTCCTCCAGGAGCCTGTTGGATAAATTGACTTCTATTCCACTTATTTCCCCTAGATTTGAAAAATCTGCCTATTATGACTTGTTCTCACAGCAAAGATATTCATAGTATATAACTTTGCACTGCTTAATTCATCATTTTAGTAGTAAAAAGATACAAGGCCTTTTGCACTTGTCGAAAAATTGCTGTGTAAAAGTTCTCATACCCCTCACGGATCTCTCATAGCACTTAAAATCAGATGCTTAATTGTGTTACACTGACTGTTCTTTTATATTGCCCACTGTTATTTTATGTATTATTTAATCTTTTCAACTAATTTTTTAAGTTCACTGATGGTAGGTATGGATTGTTTTAAATGTCTGTATACAGATATATTTATGTTATATACACAGGAGGCAAGTTTAAGCAGTAATCTATATCGATATTCTCTAATACAGTTGATCCCACCAACAACAATGTGAACTTCTCCGGAATAAGTATTCTTCTTAATCTTATAAACTCCAAGAGTGCATAACATAGGGTTCTTATATTAGGACAGTGAGTATATGGACATATTTTAGGTATCTCTTAAATTCTTACGTACTGTAATTCCAGCATGTTCTCATCAAGCAAAAAATAAAAATGGGACAAGGGTTATAATTTCTTTTAAGAATATATATGTATGTATATACACATATCACACACATATATATCAGCTGTATCTTTTCATTCCTTTCTTTCTACATTTGTTTCACTCTACATGTAAGGTCGTAAAAACAACTGAAGGCCCTGGGCTATGTGTTACATGCATTATCTTACTGAGTAATCACAACTATCCTATGAGGTAAGTACTATTTCTAGCTTAAAGATTAAAACAAAAAACAAAAAAAAACCCCCAAACTTAGATGAGGTTAAAAAAAACCCAGCCCCATCACACAGCTAGGTCATGGCAGAGCTAGAATTTAATCAAGGTCTAATTCCAGAAATCACACTCTTAACTACCATGCAGTGTGACCCAGGGCAAGTCTCCTACATTACATTTGTTTAGTGGGGTTACTAGGAGGACTATTTTAAGGATTAAATGAGTTAATTCATGTGCTTAGCACAATACCTTACACATAATAAAAACACAATAATCCTCCCTCATTACTATTATGACAGGGTTAAAAGTCAAATAAGACAGGCTCCCTACCCTTGAAAAATCTAACTTGCGGTAGGTGGCAGAATTTTTAAATGGCCCCCAAGATTTCCTGCCCTATGAATATGATATCATGCCTACGACTATGTTACATTATAGTCAAAAGAGATTTTTCCAGATGTAATTAAGGTTACTAATCAGTGGACCTTGAATTAATCAAAAGGGAGATTATCCTGGTGGGCTACATCTAATCACATGAGCCCTTAAAAGGCAGTTTTCTCCAGTTGATTGTGGATAGGAAAGTCAGACAGATTCAAATCCTCCTTAAGGAGAATTTGGATGTGTCAGGTTTAATGAGCTGTTGCTGGCTTTGAAGATTGAGGGGGCCACGTACAAGGACTGGAGGGTGGTCTCTAGGAGAGTGACCCTTGGCCAATCAACAAGCATGAGAAACTGAATTTTGCTGACAACCTAAAAAAGACTGGAAGCGGATTTTCCCAGAGCCTCCAGATTAGAGCCTAGCCTGGCTGACACCATGATATAAGCCTTGTGGGATCCTAAGCAGAGAACCCATTGAAGCCCATCCAGACTTCTATTCCAAAGAAATGTGAGATAATGAAAGGGTGTTGTTCTAAGTTGATGGTAATTTGTTATGTAGGAGCAACAAATTCATAAAATTAATACATAGGGGAATACAGAAATACAAACAAGGACTTAGGCTATAAATAGAGGTACGTATAAAGCACGAGGAAGGAGTATAACTCCACCTAGATGGGGAGGTTGAGGAGGGTACAAAGTCTTTGTGAATTTAGTGGTGCTACCATTTTGAAGAATGAATAAAATTTGCTGACTGTGGGTTGAGAGGAGAATGCATGAAGAAGAGGAGCAGAAAAGATATTCTAGGCAAAGAGAGGACAGCATAAGAAATGAAGAGCAAGTAGAAACAGCACAGATTGTTGAGGCAATGTCCAAAAGATGAGAGCACAAGAGGAAAGTGCCTAGAAGGGAATGGCAGTCGAAGCTGGGTTGTGATGTTTCCTGTAAACTGTGGAAAGCGGTTTGGACTTTGACTCTGCTAGCACTGGCAGCACATTTTAAAAGAATCTTTTAAAATTAATTGAAAATATCTGGATTGAAGATTTGACAGGGTACATGTATGTATATGTATGTATATACTTCTACTTTTATATGTAATAAATATAAAACATATGTTTTAATACTTAAGGTGAATAGATGGATAACTCTTGATACTTTTTCTCCCCTTTAAGGTAAAATTAAAATTGCTGCAACTAATTAAGTTGAAAATATGTTTTCAGTTGGCTAAATTCAATAAAAATATATCCATTCACACAAAAAAAATTTGTCTTCTTTTGAGTAAACAAAAATATATCTTGATACAACACTCAGAAAAGTATTCATTTTCAGCAAAATGATCTACTTTGATATCTTGCAACATGTTTATGATACAGCATAATTATGTATATATAAGATCTTTTCAATCTATCTTTCCTTTAGTAGTTACATTAAGAGATTACCACATCTCTCAAAGCAAATTGCTGCAATTTAAAACACAATTTTAGCAAGATTTGGAATGACTTTGCCTATCAAACATGCCAGGATTGGTATTTTTTCCTATCTTGAGATAAATAAAAATGTTAATATTTCTTTAATAGTTAAATTTATGTTATTTGAACCTTAAGGTATTTTGCTTATCTGAGCACACTGATTAGCAGTCCTCTCTCCTTAGAGAAAGGGACGTTTCTTCTAAAAAGGAATGTTAAATATTTCTGGTCACACTACAGATTTAGAAGTAAAATGCTGAAATAATATATTTGAGCCAGGATTGCTCATTTCTCTCCCTCTTCCCTGAGGTGCTCCATGGGAATAAATTAAGTACTGAGGGAGGTGCATTAAAATGAGTCTCCTTGTGGCTAACAGCAGCTGAGTATCCTAGGTCCCTAATTTATTATCAGAGTAACTTAAGCTCTGGGGAAATTATGCACCACTAACCTAAAAACTAAGGTTACATCAATGGATTTTCAGAAGAGTACAGTGTAAGAGGATTATATACAACATTGTAATAAATGTAAGTTATACCAAGGCTATTGAATATTAGTCTTACAATAATTAGCACCAGCTGTTGGGTAGTATGTCTTTCTCTGTTTAACCTGATTTCACAACACTGTTTACGTCTATCAGTCTATAGCCCAGAGGGGGTACCTAAAGGAAAAATCTAGAAAATGTTTTCATGAATCACTTCTTCTAAAATATAGAAGTTTTAATCACATGACCTTGGCTTCCTTATCAAGCTCTAATACTTAAAAAAATATATATATGTATCCATGATATAATACTTTTTAATCCAGAAGCTTGACCCGCATTTAATTAAAAAATAAAAATTATAAACAATGCCAATGATACAAGTATGTCATAGAAAATAACATACCTGACCATATTTTCAACTGAAATCTCGTCTCTTAAAAAATTCAAAGGTAACACTTTTCTAGTATTAACTTAGAATATGCATGATACAGAATAAACCATTTTCATTATAACTATTATTAGCAATGAAGCAGTTACACATAAACATGTAAACATTTACAAATAGTAATGTCTTTGAAATGTAAATGCAAAAAGTCAACTCTATCTACATTGTAGTTTAAGACTAATAGAACACCACAGACAACTATGAGAATATAAATGGTCATCAGTTAAAGTTTAATTACTGTTCAATAATTCACTCTTTAAAAAGACAATAAGTTTTGATAAATTCTAACCACAGGTACAGATATTTTTCCTGCCAAAGCACTTCTCTTGCTCATGGTGCAGCATTCTATCTCTATCTAGTACGGTTGTTCCTCGTTCAAGGTAACACAGGTGATTACATTCAAATGGCATTTAACATAAACTACACCAAACTGCCCTATAATTTCATTTTGTACTGAATTAATAAACTTCTCAGTAGGTGGCTGAGGGGCTGAACATAAGCCTAAAGAAATACTTGACTGCTTAACCTACCTTACATGAATTGTCTCTAAATCAAGGCAGCTTCCATTTTAATAAACAGTAGCTGGTAAAATACATTTAGTAGGAACCTAAAGGGTAAAGATAAGGCATTTATAATAAATGGATTTAGTTTTCCCACATACATGCACGTCCATTTAAAAGAAGTCAGGGGGCCACTGCAGACAGTTAGGGAGGATTTAACAAAACTAACCAAGAGTTGGCATGCCTGATATTTTTAAAGACTGTTTACCTTAGGAGGTGTGCATTTATAATAACAAAATGCTTTCTCTGTCCTTGCAAGATGTTTAAATAAAAAGCTCACTACTTTGTAGCAATTAAAATACTATCTTAATGATGTTTTAAGTAATTTATATCCCAGAGCTTGAAATGTAATTTTCTAAGATATTATTATCAGATCATCTGAATTATAATAAAATACCTATTCTTTCTATTATGTATCTCCAATTATAACATTATTATCAAGATCTGACAGCTAACTCCTTGTTTCAAGTTTATAGTCTTCATATATCAAGAAACAAATGAAAAGGACAAACAAGGAATGTAAAAAGCCAGCTCATAAAAAGCTGAAATGTTTTTATTACATGGTATATTTTTCTCTGTCATAAACTTCCGGTTTAGGAAATGAGAAAACAAATCGTTCTTTTGACGAACTCCTTGACAAAGTGTTTAACTCAGTATTTTTAGATTTTTGTTTAACTGTGGAAGGAAGAAAGGAAGGGAGAGAGGGAGGGAGGGAAGGAGGGAAGGATCCTTAACTTTTTATTATACCTTTCGCGGGGAGTGGAGAGTGGGGAGAACTAACATCTAATGAGTACCGTGTCGAAAGAAGTACAGCTGAAGACTACAGTCAGATTTTAAAGGCTTTGTAACATACAGTAAGATGGGACCCCAGAAACAGCCTAAATAATTTTGGGGGGAGGTGGTCCTTGGTCAGGCTTCGCCTAAATGTTTCTAGGAAGATGGGCTTCAGGCTTGTTTCAAAGTGCCCACTAAGGGCACAACTGCTAGGTAATTTCTCTAAGAACAAATTCTGTTTCCTGTACAACTTAAATCCTTCTTGATCTAATACGCATAAGGAGAAATGACAAGAATATAATTTGGAAGTTTTAACACTGGTTTGTTCTAAGGAAGGCTTTAACTAAAAAAAACAAAAAAACAAAACAAGAATGCTTAGATGCCAGTTTCAGAAACAATTTTTCCTGCAGCATCTTCTAGCTCAATAATTTAGTGGCAATGACAGTCAAAATGCTGTCAAAAACAGCAGTGAGGTTTACAAAATAAACAAAAATAATATCCATTAGATTTTTAATGTCATTTACTGAATTGGCAATCACAACTGAGATTTACGAGAGCCTTCTAGTTAGAAAAAACAAATTAATCCTACCTTTTTAGGTTTTCATACACTTGATTGTCTCTAAATTCTATCAGGCAAGCATATAGGATTTCCTTCTCGTCAAATGCTATGTCTATCCTGGTGTCGCCAGCCACAAGAGACCTTTTGTATCATTACTCCCTTGAGTCCCAATTCTTACTAGGAGTCCTGGGTAAACACAAAAGTAACCTGGCAGTTACATCATTCTACATAAATGAAAAAAGACTCTGCTATCTAAAAATAATGAAAGGCTCCATTTAAATTAATGTTATTTTTTGTCAAGTGTTCATTTTACTTTGAAATAATGTAGTTCTGATCCAAATAGAGTTCTTACAAGCTTTAAAAAGATCTCTAGAGATTATACACAGGGCAGTAATTTAATTCTTATATTTTCATTTGTTGCAATGACATTTAGGGTTCAGTGTGATTTGAGATTTTTAGTGCTGTTGCTGACACCTTATGGAAACTGCTTTATTTTACTTGGAAATTCTGATTAGATTTTTTAAATTGTCTAGCTGTTGTTTATAAGAAGCATAATTATTAAGAAAATGGATTTTTTTGTTCCTTTGAGGTATTCATTCTGTTGCTATTTATTCATCACTTGATTTCATAATCTTGTTTGTGTCACTATGATTAGTTGCTATGGAAATTACCTCCTATGGAAATGATTCCAATGTCATTATTGTAAGAGTATGACTTTTAATGACAAATATCAGTAGCAGACATGAACCCTTACAAGAAAAAGGAAATCTAATTAAAATCTTTTAGATGGATTAATTCTGAAAATTATTATCATGGCCAACTTTTCTGATATTTTGAATCAGCCATCTGCTTTTTATATAAGTACTGAATGAATCTTAAGGTGTTAATCAGCTACTCACTTCCCCAAATGCCAATGTCACAATAGAAATTAGTACCATGCATAGAAAAGTGGAAGTAAAGTACATTTCATCTACCTGTTCCTTAAACTAAAAAATGTTTTGCTTTACTTATGAGAGTTAATGTCAACAGGATTTCAGGGCTCATCAAGGAAACAACTTTGAACAGCACATTACATATTCCCTTTAAAAATGAAGAATTTAATATTCCAAAATTTATCTCAGGAATCTGAAAGGTCACTGAGTTAACTAGTGAGTTAAACAATAGATGAGAGCCAGTGGACCATTAGATGAGAATTCCAGAATGCTAAGAAGAAATTTTCTTGGGTGGATTCTATAATTTGTGGTTTGAATAAAACCTTTGAAACATTCCACTAGTATTAAAATCCTCACAATGAGAATATGGCTCTTATTTAACACATTTTAAATTACTAGACAATCCCTCCCCAAAGAAATTTTAATGCTTTCTTCTGCCTAGTGCTTGTTCACTGCCTGGTACTAACTTAGGAATAAATTAACCCTTCCAACAATTGGGATATTGTCTAGAAACTGCCTCCTGCACTCTGCTAGAGAAATCCATTTCTTCATTATAAAACATTTTTTACACCTAATAGCTTATTAATTATTGATGTAAATCACTGTCATATTTACCTACATAATTACATATTACTACATCTATAGTGCTTCTGAATTAAGCCTCACAGTTACAGATTTTGTTAAATGTCTTAGACATTAAGGGTTTTCTACACGTGTGCCTGCAACCATGATCTAGGGTCCAAAATGTCTTTGATAGATTTCTGCCGTGGAGCTGGCACTGGCTTGGCTTCAAAATTGGTTTTAGTGTCTGTGTGCTCACCATCAGTTAAACTATTTTTCCTGGCAGGAAGAAGTTTTCGAGGAGCAGCCATTGGTTTCTGTAAGTGATGCATTAGGGTTGATAATTTGGTATCCAAAGGCGAGGTCTGAGATACACTTGTTTTTTCCCAGTTGTCCTTAACCAATTGATCCGTGTTGCTCTGTGTTTTTAAGCTGAATGCAGCTTTACCAGAAGGAGGAAGGGGAGCTCGTCTCTTTTTCCCTTTCCCATCATGTAACTGCTTGCTTGCAGGAGATAATACCTTTTTCTTGATGACAACTTGGTGATTACCATCAAAGAGTGCGGCCCAAGGAGGTGGTGAGGATTCTTCATGCTGACCAATAAGGAACTCTCCATTTGTCTGTTCAATTTTTTTTTGTATTATATCAGTTAAACTTTCAAGTTTTATAGGTGAATCAATGCCTGTAATAATTTTAAGAAAAAAATACATGGAAAAAAATTCAAAAGCAGTACATGCTTTGCCCAAGAAAGTTATTACAACATGTTACCTAAAATAGTTATCAAAAACAGACTAGGATAAGCAAGTGTTTTTTTTTTTTAATGTGTTTACTTGTAAAACTAATGGAACCAAAAAATAAGTAGATCATGTACTGTGCACTGCACACGCACACACACACTTAAAGATATTCCTAAACAAATGTGTAAAATCCAGCTTTCAAAGGAGTGGAGCTACATCAGAATTTTTTTGAATTCTACAGGTTAAGTATTTCTAAAATATCTTTTGTTGGATTTAAAATCTATTCTGACTTCTAGGTAAGAGTGGATTCCCTTTTATAAAACCCTGATATGTAAACTGGGAAAATGTAACTGGATTAGTATTCTTTCAAGTAGACCAGCAGTCTCTGTAATAGGGGAAAAATCCAAAACAAAAAACCCATGGAAACAGAGTGAAGCCCTAATACCACTTTGGTTATCATCCTTGGGAAAAACAGAACACAGATAAACATCTATTACATGATATATTCAAATGTGTGAACTCAAATGTTTCATTTTAAATCCAACATTTTAAGGTATATGTAAGTGCAGGGACACTGGTGGAAAAATACACTAGAATTTAGCTCTGACTTGTGCTTGTTCACAACACTATTCACTGAGGCAATCCCACAAAGACAAATACCCTTCAAAGTGTGGGAAAATGGAATATTAATGAGTCTAGAAATTTTAAATTTTCCAAAGTATTAAACTTAACCAATTTTTTGGCCTGAGATGAAAGGGTCCATTTATTAATATTCATTTATCAACGCTACTTTAAAACAAATTTAATAAAATATGGAAAAAATTACTGAACATAATTATATTTTAGAATCTCAAGTTTACATTTCAGAATTTTCATCAGCTACTCAGCTAATATTTATTTTCGGTGCACCCTTATTCATTTTGAAGCCTTAACATTTTTGTTTGATCTTAAGCATTCAAACTATGAAAAATGTGTATTCATTAATTTTGTATTAATTCATCTATTAAACATGAGTTCCTTAGACTATAATCATAGTCTTTTTTCATTCATTTTGACTGTGCCCTGAAAATTTTAGCATTTTAATGTCAACAGAATAAGCTGCTTGAGTAAGGACAACGTTGTTTTTGTTACCCTGCAGCTTAGAAAAGACAAACCCCACTTACTCATATCATGGTAGACTGAGGTTGCCTCTTTTGTCAAGAACAAAGGTGGTTTCCGTGGTGACATACTCTCAATTTTCATAAGTTCTTCACAACAATGCTTCCATTGGCCTAAGAAAGACAGAAAAAGGCAGGCTAGTTTAAAACATAAATGTGAAGATGTATATTTAATTTTCAACAGATATTAACACATTTTTTGCTTTGAAAAGTAAGTGAATTTATAAAGCATTATCTTAAAGAAGCTATAAAATCCTAGTACTTCCCATAATTTCAAAGTCTAAGTCTAGGCATAAAAGTACTCTATTTTAAATATAAATCTCTATGAACAGATATTAAGCTAAGATCTGTAGGCTATTAAATACTATACTACTTCACTAGATGGTCAATAACTAAAATCTCTGTTTACCGCAAGGTTTGTATAAATTCTCTCATTTTAAACATTAAATAAAAACATCCAGTATTTAAGACAGTTGAAAGGTAAAAATTAACTGAAATATAGTTACCTAGAAGGAAGTAGAAAAAAACATAAGGAGTAGTGGTTCTCAAAAATGATTTTAACTTTGAAAATTTTAATTAAGAAATAAGAATTGCTTATATAAAAATGATCTCTTAAGATGATTATCATGCCCTTTCAAAAATCACGAAACTAGAAAAATGCTGTATTTTCATTTCAGTTAGGGTATGTAAAAACCTGTTACTATAAAGACAGATCACTCAAAATTCTAACTGGATCTAATCTGTTTTAGGAAGGACACTTTAAGTAAAGCCATTAGGCATTCAGAATAATAATAAAAATACTCTTGAATAAGTTGTTTCAATTATTAAGTTAAAATTTAAAAGTGTGGACAACATTAATTTTTCTTGTAATTATGTTTTACTATGTTCATCTCAAAATAAAATTCTCAGATTTATTTCTCCTGAGTGGGTGTAAAAAAAATTTAACCTTTCTGTCTTTATTGTGGACCTGCACGCTGGGTAACAGCTGTGCTATAAACTATGAGTCTATATATTCATTATAAAAGTAAGTTATGGAGGTTTACCATTCTTATATTCTATCTTACATTAGCAGAAAAGTAAATGTAATATACACGTGCCTTTTAATACTGATTTATGATCTATATTTCTCTCTTATTAATTCTCAACCTCCATATTCAATATCCAACTTATTTTCCATGGCTTAAAAATTAAAGACACTTCATGTTTAGTCAAATTATCTATTTTTGTTGTTTTAAGTCTAATTTACTGTCATGTTAATAAGGTAATACCTGCATAAATTTAAAATCCACCACCTAATAGTTAAGAAACATAAAAAAAACCTTTCACTATGCTTAGAAACATAAAAAATAGTTAAGAAACATGAAAAAAAAACTTTCAGTATGTTTTATTACAATGCTAAGTATAGAATATGGTGAAAATTTCAAAATAACTCACATAGCAATTTATAAAGGGAATAAAATCTTGAGTTTGAGGCTTCAAAGGTTGTTCTGTAGAATTTAAATCTAGTAGGATCTGAGATCTGATAACTTATTCCTCCTTTCTACTTTTTTAGATGAATATGTAAAAGCCAGCCTTTCCTTCTTGGGGGCAGGAAAAAAAGGCCTTATCTACTGGGAAAGTAATGAAACACTAAACCAGCAAACAATTCTCTGTCAAACCTTAGACAAGTTATATAGTGCAGTATTTTTTTCTATATTGATAGATGAAAGCTTTTCATTGTTAAACTGATAGCAGAATACTAATCATGTTGAAAACTGGAATATAAAGCCACATTATCCCATGTATTACAGAGTCATGGGTATAAATGTGGTATGTTCACTGGTCAAGATGTTACAATTAAGCATTTATTTTACCAGTAAATAAATTTTACCATGCACAGGTAAATGTAATACTAATATGCTAACATAAAAATAAAGGCCCAATATGAAATATTAAATGGATACATTTTGTTCACATAAAATCTGTATATTGAAGATGTTTCCCACCATATTTATTGTTACAATGTTCCCAGTCAAGTTAAGCTGCTTATTTAACTCAGTATTTATATTATTAAATATTTGAAAAAAATTTATCTTTGACTCACCATTCCTAGCTCTACCCTATTTGATCGTCCAAAGCAAGTGTCATTCCTCTTTTACATGTTTGTTAGCTCTCAAATATTAAAAATTAGCTATTCCCTCCCCCTTGCCTCCCAACCCTCACTCCTTAGGCTGTTCTTTCACAGGCTAAACACACCGAGTTCCATTAGTGTTTTCTCATGATTTCCAATTATCTCACCCTCATGATTTTATACTCTTAAGCTAAGTCAAGTAATTGAAATTTGTTCTAAGTATTAAATTACTGTTACTTTATTCTGCCCTGGATATCTATCCTCTTTGTTCTACAGATCATATTTCACCTCAGATCACAAGAGGCTACACTTATCACTAGGAGGGTAAAAATTTTAAAGTACAAGTCAATCTTCAGGATAGTATAAACCCTTCCATCTTTGCTTCATACCTTCATATCTTACACAATGAATTCTAAACAGCAAATGTAATAGAACTTATACTTTAAAAATTAGATAGATTGGCAGATTTTATCCCCAAAGCATTAAATACTAAAAAAGTAGCCAGACCTGAGAAACTAGTCGTCATTACTTTCTTATTACTTTGACAGTATAAAAATGTCATGAGCTTCTTATCCCTCTAAGTCCCTCTTTTAGCATGATAATTTTACATAATTTGGGGAATGAAAACATGAGATCATCTAATAGTAGTTGATATCCAGACTATAATATTCTGGCATTTTTACCTTCCTTTACTCCTCCTTCCTGTTTTTGTCTACATAAAAATTATAAAATGCCAGAATCATTTCTAAAAGTAACACAGTCTTTTATAAGACAGACTCTCTAAATCAGAGCATTTAGGAAAGCAGTTAAAATTTTAGCTGTGATCAGCAAATGAAAGGAAGTTGTTGTCTTTTAAGTTACACACCTAAGATCAGCTGAAATTTTAAAATAAAGAAATGTAGCTCATGCTAATAAGCCTGGAACAAATATTTAAATATCTACTGAGTGCCAAAGGATAGTACTTAAGGAAAACAAGTTCTAAAGAATCCAAGAAAGCCATGGAGGGAGTCCTCTGGTTCCCTGCAATAAACCTGTAACCTTTTCAGGCCTCAATTTTCTCATCTTTAGAGCAGTGGGAAAAAACTTCTACCTCACTGGGTTGTTATGAAAAATAAATGAAGCCATATGGTATGTGGAAGGTAATCAATAAATTTAGATCCCTTTTCTTCCCCCTCCTCAACCATCAGTGTAATAACTGACCAGGCCATGGATCAGAGAAGACTTATAAAAATTAATCTGAGGACTGCAGATATTAACTGTTCTTAGAGTTCTCGGTAACAGCTCCTAAAATGTCCTAAAATATCTCCAGGATTATTTCTAGGAGTTGCAGAAATAACTTTCTATTGTTTGGAAATGGCTCTACTTTTCAGTTCTGTAGAAAAGTATTCTAAAGACATAAAATTCTGATTGAATCTACAGTAGGCTTAGTTTGCTTAGAAACAGCCATTATCAATAGTCTACATCTTCAATATACAATTTCAATATTTTCCTGTTGATAAAATTCCTCCTTAAATTGAGAATATTAGAACTTCACATATTTTACATACTAGGACTCTATTACGTTACTATCACATTGTTTTTATAATCCATGCCATTGAACTGTATTATTGAAACTGAAAAACCATATGTGCAGTTAAAAAAAAAAACTCTTTGGATGATGTCCAAAATGATATAATAATGAATTGAGAGTTAACAGAAGCCTACATAAAAATGAATCTCCTTTTGAACATTTCAATATTTTATGATCATCACTACCCTAGAAAAGTTTTTTACTCCTCATGTAGCTTACTATCCCTTTGATCAAACACACTGCCTTAAGTAGTTTGACCGAATATTTTGAAAAAATGTGGTCTAGTTGTTTTAGGGACCAGAAGAACTTTAAAGTAACAGGTAAGTATACTAGGAATTCAAAGGTATACTATACTATAATCAGTCATGCACTGGGGAAAGATGGAGAGAAAAAAGCATCAATGCGTTGATGATATACCACCATTTTATTCAAGAGCATAACAAATTCTTGATACAAACTATACAATTATAATATAATCTTAATATTTAGATTGCTATGTACGTCCTTTCATGCTACATGAATATACTACTAGAAAATCCAAACGTCAACTTACTAAGATCAAAGAGATGCTGCCAGAAGGCTTCCATCCACTTCTGAAGATCTTCTCTGTTGTCAGCTGCAAAAATATGAGTTGTAGGCTGTCCAGCAACAGGGTTGATGACAGAGAAATTATGGATTCTTTTCTTTTTATCCTTATCCATTGCCCGAATTCTGGTTTCCTAAATATTAAGACAAAACTGTTGTTTTACAAGAGACTATTTCTGTAATGATCGAATAAATATTTTATTGCTTAGCTACCATATTTATACCAGATGCAATTACCATCTTATTGCTGATCGTCTGAAATTTAAAATATGTAATTTTGAGAATTTTCAATATTCAAGCTCATATCTAGAAGTTATTTTAAAAATGCTTGATATTAAAAATACTGAGTAATATTTCAAAGTATACTACACTTATGTTAAATTACATGAGATTAAAACATAATCTCTGTGTTGATCTCTTAGTTTAAGTAGGAGTTTGCTGTCTTTTATATACGTCTTAAAATTTGCAATAAAACAAGTACAGCATGTTATAACTCTTGAGTTATGTTAACTATTTTCAACAGTAATAAAATAGAAGAATCAGTAAAGTATGTTTCTTATTCTAATACTCATGCATAGTATACAGTGTTATCAGTTAAAGCAGTAAGACCATAACTTAATGTTTACTACAGCAAACAGTTAGGCTTTCATCATTAACACTTATTTCATATGTAACATTCATTTACAAAGCTCATAGGTAAAGATCCATAAAGTAATATAACCTTTATAATGGTAAAAATTATTTTTTAAAATGATGAATGCAACATTTTACAACAAAGGCAATGGTTTCATACACGTTGATAGTCTAAACCTTTTTTTCTGAGTGGCACTCGTTATGACATTGTGTGATCCTTCTTGTGTCTATGTGCAAAAGAGACTATTCCCAAGTCACACACAGGCACTGCTAAGTCACATGATAAGCGAGCAACTACATGTAGTTTCCAAGGAATCGTGGAAAAGAAAGTCTGGAATAGACCTATCTATTAAGCAAAGATAGTGATTTGGCTGCCTGGATAATGACTGACATGACATTTTCTACAGCAATGCTGTTCGTTAGAAATATAATGTGAACCATGTAAGTAACTTAAGATTTTCTAGTAACCACATTAAAAAAGGTAAAATGAAACTGGTGAAAATAGTTATGTAATAATTAATTAATATATTATTTTAAAATAATGTTTGTTTTTTTAAAAAATTTATTTATTTTTGTATGCGTTGGGTCTTCGTTTCTGTGCGAGGGCTTTCTCTAGTTGCGGCGAGCGGGGGCCACTCTTCATCGCGGTGCGCGGGCCTCTCACTATCGCGGCCTCTCTTGTTGCGGAGCACAGGCTCCAGACATGCAGGCTCAGTAGTTGTGGCTCACGGGCCTAGTTGCTCCGCAGCATGTGGGATCTTCCCAGACCAGGGCTTGAACCCGTGTCCCCTGCATTGGCAGACAGATTCTCAACCACTGCGCCACCAGGAAGCCCAATAATGTATTTTTTGTAACCCATATATATTCAAAGTATTATTTTAACATGTAATTGATAAGAAAAATTTGAGATATTTTACATTCTTTTTTCACACTACGCCACCAAAATCCAGTCTGTATTTTATACTTACAACATATCTCAACTTGGTGCCAACTTAGGCACATCCTAAGTGCCTAACAGCCACTGGTGGCTAGTGGCTACTGTATTGGGTAGAGCAGCTCTAGAGCAGTATGGTTAAGCTTACTGTAATGCGTGTAGAAGAATACTTGGCTAGCAGTTACAAAAGCTGATTCAGAGTGGGAAGAAATTCTTCACTTCGTTGAGTCTAGCGTGAAGAAAGTCTGTGTGCAGAGTCACACACCAAAATACACATTTAATGATGTCTATGTGGACATTATAGAAGTAGGAAAGAGTTTGGAAGAAAAGCTGTTCATTCCCTGAAAACCAGGTAAATATGGGCAGGTGAACACCATACAGACATTACATAAGAAGTTCTTTTCTGAAGGAAGGAACTCTTATTCAAAAATCACTTGAGAAAAAATGTATGCTATATAAAGTAGCAACATAACTTTGAAATTTTCAAGTATCCCAAAATATAAGGATTGATAACTTAGAGACAGTCTATCCTGTCATCTTTTAAAAAGCAGGAATGCGAGTGTCTTCAGAGGATTGTTAACACTTATGGCCAACACTGTAATTTTATCATAATAGGGTCTTTTTATACTCCTTTATACTTTATACTCCTTGGTAATAAACTTTGTGAATTAACTTTTTAAAGTAATTACTTATACAGTATTTAAAAATGCTGCCTAAATGGCATCTTTGGAGCCTGATAACATGTAATCAACCTCTTTAAATATAAAGTTTATTATCACTAGCAGAGAATGACTTAAGCTCTCAGAAGCATCTTTAATATGCTTCTTTCAGACTAAATGAAAGCTGACTCAGAGACGGAGGGCTGGGGGGACAACCCTCTATTGCTGTTAGTATTAAAAAAAAAAAAAAAACACCTAAATGATAAAATATGAAGTATTCTTGTTGCTGAAATTGTGATTCCCTCCACCCAAATCCATTTTAATACAAATTTCTGACTACCTTTTGTATATAGAATTAAAATGGATTCAACTTTTAAATAAGTTGAAATTTTTACAGATGAATAGGTACAATTATTAATAATACCAGGATACCATTTCAAACAAAAATAGCTATGTAGAAAATCTGACAAACTGGGTCACTTACATCCTTCTAATAGAAAATAATACAATAGTATATAAATACTGTACACTCCGTTAACTCTGGTAACCATAAATACTGCTAAATTTTTACAACACGAGAGGTTTTTAAAAGGTGCAAATGAAACACAGATCATCTGAATTAACTTCTATATTTTATCATCCAAAATAATTTAACTAATGGGAAATTTTTTCAACCAAAAAAACTGCATGTCAAAGAAAAAGTGAGTAAACAAAGTTTCTGATAATGTCAGAAAGTTCGTGCAATTTTTTTTTTCACTGTGGGCAAAGTATCAATAATAGTGCTCAGGACTTCACTTCCCAAACAAGGAATGGATTAGAAAACACAAGATGAATTTTAGGACTGTTATCATTATGGGCTCACACAATGTATAGATGAGATAAGTATCTCCTCCCAGCAGGGTATGAAAGCAAGCAACTTGGTATTCTTGCCCCCATTATTTACACCAACTAAAATACTGCCTGGTACCCACTAAGTGATTGCAAAATATTTGATGAATAAATGAATAACAAAAGAATAACTCAGATAATGATAAAAAGTTTTACACTGATAGACTCAGATCCTAGAGATAATCCACAGTCCACTCTTTAAATTATAGATGAGGAAACATGTTCTGAGATAAGCGTTCTCTCCAAGGTCAGTTTCTTGTTTTGCTTTTGTTAATTCCAAACCTTTTTAGTTGATTTGGGAGGCTTTAAAATCAACTCCTATTGATATGTAGATAGATTTGAGATTATTCACTATGAAACTTTCATCCTTGGCTGGCTCTACTTTTGTCAATCGGCACATATTGAACTACAACTTTCCACTGCATGAGACGATGGTTACCCCGAGAAGGCCAAGTGAAGTCAAGAAAAATACAATCTGAGAAGTCAATTTTGTAACAAAATATAATTAACTCTGAAGTCAAAGGAAAGTTTCTTTTAGGTTTTTCATTATTTTTGAATTAAAACTGTACTTCAACCTCTCCATTTCTGTGGTAATGGAAAATTACCAGATCAGAACTAGATTTATAAATTGTTTCCTACTTTACTTTTGACTCTATGCCTTTAAAAATGTCTACTATATACCCAGATTATAGTTTCTAAATACTCTTTCCTACTAAAAGGAATCAGAGCTCTTTAGAGAAATGGCTTATCCCCAGCCTGGGCCAGGAAATATATAGGATGAGCCTGGAACATCTTGTCCTACCAGAAATCAAAGATTACTAGGGTTGTACCAAAAGGACTCAAAAGTAAACTTGAAGAGGCTTCCAGTGGCCAAGGATGGGACAATCTGAACATCAATAAGAATTACAATGGTAATGGACTGATGCATGAAAAGTCTTTAAATCCACAAATTCATAATGATATTTAAAAACTAACTCATTGGCCACCTCTGAAGGATGCTAGGGAACCACCTCATAGTTTTGGTAACTAGTATATAAATGCAAAAAATCAAGCCTTTATCCTGGCTTTCTTGTAAAAACTGTCCTTCAACCTAATAGCTGATGAAGTAGAGGTGTCCCAGCTAATAAATGAAGAAAGAATGTTAAAATAGCACCAGTTTGCAGTCCCTAATGAAATAAAGAATCTAAGCAATGTTCATCAGTGGATGTTAACATGAGTGGAAGACCCAGACGTTATTATACGCCTCCTGATAAAAGTACTAAGACATAGTCTTACTAACCAACCAACAAACAAACCTAAATCTGATTCAAAAATAGAAGAAAAAAGACAACTTGAAGATGCAATCAGCAAATTCTAGACTCTGAAAAACTCTGTAGGATAAATGACGAAATTTCTTCAACAAACAAATTGTGTGTAATTGTGTGTGTGTATGTGTAGGGGAGAGAGAGAGCGAGAGAAAGAGGCGGGTAGAATAAAAGCCAACAGATTAAGAGATTTAAGAGAACTAATCAATCAACTGCAATGTATGGTCCTTATTTGGATCCTGATTCAAAAAGTTGTTTAAAAAATTACAAGACTGAGACATTTGAACGCTGTCTGGATTTTTGATGATATATTGACTTTATGTACGGCTATAAATTTTCTTAAGTACGGCAGTTGCAATATTTACAAGTAAAATGATATGATTGCTAGGATCTGCTTCAAAATAATCCGACGGTGGAGGAAATGTGTGATGGTACAGATGGGTTCATTTATACTATTCTTTCTACAGATTATCTTGAAATTTTTCAAAAAAACAATTAAAATATAAAATACAAGTACAAAAAACTAAGAGCCTGCTTTCTTATCTATAATGCAGAGATAATATTTCACTCACACCTTCCTCACAAACATGTTGTAAAGATAAATGAGTTCTTTGAAAGGTGTCTGGTCTAAAGTCTTGTTAATCAGGGATGAAGACAAAATTATTGATGGCTAAAAACAAGCTTTAGACCTTATATGTATTCTAATGACAAAGAAAGCATACCTTCTACAATATATGACAAGGAATGTTTGAAATATATAAAGCATAACCATAAATTAAACCAAGCATTAGGTCTGATTAGTATTAGCGATATAATTATTTTCAATTTATGTCAATGAAATCAGATGTAAACTCTTAAAGGAAAAGACTGCTTAAAATATTCTTTTTGCTGTATTTAATAAGGGACAATCTGAATAGGTGATACATGCATTAAGAGGACTAACATAATATGAAGAAAATCCCATGTGCTTCATGGTAATTTTACTTGCTAGGGTCCATGATAAATGTAATGGTTAAAAACAATTTCAAGACAATTTAACAAAGGACTGACTATCACACCAACTAGTGTTATTGACTTGTTTGGTACAGATTTTATTATTCATTAAAATGAAGTGATGCATATTATTTAGATCAAGAAAAGACTATTGATCTCAAAGACCCACATTTCTTTTCCATTCCACTCCCCACCCCACTGGCAATGGATAAAACTTTGGCTAATAAAATGCTTTCTACAATGTATAGGAGATTCAGTGGCTCCAGTTAAGTACCCCTTATTGAGAACGTCTAGCTCAACAACATTCATAGGGAAGTTTTTTGAAGTTGAAGCAATCACTTTGAAGTAAATCATCCTTTCAAATTTGGATTGAAAAGAGGAGGGGGATAGCTTTTAGGCTTTTCTTTCCTTAATGTGACTATTTCCACAGATGGCTCCCTCTGAAAATTAATGAACTGACTTAGCCTTACAGGAAATGCCATTTAGAAGGACAAGAATTATAGTCAGAGAACAGATCCTGTGATCAAAATAGCAGAACTACTATTTATATACCTTAGCAACTGTAAAATTCATGTTTTCACATAATTTTTAAAGCAGCATTAAGCAAAATTATTATTTTCTAAATCATGAGAGGAGAAAGGCAACCAAAAGAAAGAAACTTTGTATCTAATATTTAACGTTATTAAGCATAAAAAGATCTTAGAGACCCAGCACTGGAAATACACTAAAAACTGAAACAAAAACACTATCCAACCAAGTTGGCATTTATCAATGATCCCCTTTATTTAAGAATACTCTAATAGTACATGTCCCTTAGAAATTTACAAAGTAAGCAAAATAATTAAAACATCTACCTTATATTTAAAAACCAAGTAATTTAAAACACTGAATAGACTGAATAGATTAAAATCTATGAGTTTATCATAATATTGGAGGTGGTGTGGGACAAGAGAAACGGCACTTATGTGCTACTTCTGCAGGGGGTAACTCCACTCCAATACATATTGCCAATAACAATACAATGTCAACATGTAATAACACAACTCCTTACTCTGAAAATTGGTCATTAACATTAAACATTTACCCAGCCTTTTCAGGAAAGACTGTAATTCATTCCTAGTTGATAAGAAAAAGTCCTTTACAAAAGAATGCCGGCTAACACATACAGAAGGAAGGACAGTAGTAGAAAAACATGTGCAATCTCCAATGTAATGACCGATTCAGGTAAGGGCAATCAGTTCACTAAAACCATTATGTGAAAAATTGTTGGACAATAAAGATAGTCACACTGTGTCTAAGCATCATCGCATTGACTACTTGCTAATTGTAAAGACAAAAATTTACCTTTATAGTGGAGAGAGCTAGTGGTAACCACGTTAACCAAGTCATTAAACCTGGCATTGCCAATAGTAAGACACTTGACATCATATGCCTCTGAACAGAATTCTTCATAAAGTATTTGTTATTATCCATGAAATATTCTCATAATAATGTTTAAAATGAATTTAATCAAGCCCCTAGACCTAACTTACAGTTTAGAAGAAGTACAAAGGATGCACAAGCTTTGAATAGTCCTAGATTGAAAACAAGAGCTAAAAGGACATTTTGGAGACAATGGGGAAACTTGACTATGGACTGGAAATTAGATGATATAAGAGAATTACTGTTAATTTGCTTAGCTGTGATAATGGTATTGTAATTATATATATATAGACACATATAGATAATTTTATATATACATATAAATTTATATAATCTGAGAGGCTCCTATTTTTAAAAGGTAGATGTTGAAGTATTCAGGGATGAATTATCAATGTTGGAGACTTACGTTCAAATGGCTCAGCAAAAAATATAGATAAGAGACTTTATAAACTTTCAGCTAAACAAAACAAAACTTTCAGCTATAAGATAAATAAGGTCCAAAGATCTAACGTAAAACATGGTGACTACAGTTGATAACACTATTGAATAAGTGACATTTGCTAAGAGAGTAGACTTAATATTCTCATAAAAAAGATTAAAAAAACTATAATCCAATAATGATTATAGTAATGATTACACAACTGTATATTATTTGTCAAAGTTATCAAACTGTACCCTTAAAACTGGTGAACTTTATTTTATGTAAACCATACCACTGTAACAGCTGATTAAAAAATTAAATAAAATATAAAGTGCTTAAACCCCTCCCAAAAAAAGAAAAATAGATAAAGCAAATATGACAAAATGTTAACGGTTGAATCTGGGTGGTATACAAGTGTTCACTGTAGTATTTTTTTCAACTTTTCTATAGATTTGAATAATCTTATAAGCTGAGAAAAATAAGTAAAAATTACTTTAATAGAAGATATAATTAGATAACAGTCATGTTTTTAGAAGTAACAAATAGATTTCTTGACTGAGATGGTGTTTGACATAGTTAAATAACGAGACCAGTGGCATTTACTATTAAGAGTGAAGTTTTCAGGTGAATGGAAGGGCTCAAAGGAAACCTGAGATAAAAGTAGGAAATGCTCCAACAACACATTAAAAGGATCATACACTATGATCAAGTGGGATTTATCTGAGGGATGCAAGGATTCTTCAATATACACAAATCAATCAATGTGATACACAACATTAACAAATTGAATAATACCATATGATCATCTCAATAGATGTGGTAAAAGCTTTTGACAAAATTCAACACCCATTTATGATTAAAAAAAAACTCTCCAGAAAGTGGGCATAGAGGGAACCTACCTCAGCATAATGAGGGCCATATACGACAAACCCACAGCAAACATCACCCTCAACAGTGAAAAACTGAAAGCATTTCCTCTAAGATCACAAACAAGATAAGGATGTCCACGCTTGCCACTTTTATCCAACACAGTTTTGGAAGTTCTAGCCACGGCAATAAGAGAAGAAAAAGAAATAAAAGGAATCCAAATTGGAAAAGAAGAGTTAAAACTGTCACAGTTTGCAGATGACATGATACTCTACATAGAAAATCCTAAAGATGCTACCAGAAAACTACTAGAGCTCATCAATGAATGTGGTAAAGTTGCAGGATATAAAATTAATACACAGAAATCTCTTGCATTCTTATACACTAACAACGAAAGATCAGAAAGAGAAATAAGGAAACAATCCCAATGACCATTGCATCAAAAAGAATAAAATACCTAGGAATAAACCTACCTAAGGAGGCAAAAGACCTGTACTCAGAAAACTATAAGATACTGATGAAAGAAATCAAAGATGACACAGATGGACGATATACCATGTTCTTGGATTGGAAGAATCAACATTATCAAAATGACTATACTACCCAAAGCAATCTACAGATTCAGTGTAATCCCTATCAAATTACCAATGGCATTTTTCACAGAATTAGAACAAAAAAATTGTACAATTTGTATGGAAACACAAAAGGCCCTGACTAGCCAAAGAAATCTTGAGAAATAAAAGTGGAGCTGGAGGAATCAGGTTCCCTGACTTCAGACTATACTACAAAGCTACAGTCATCAAAACAGCACAGTACTGCCCCCAAACCAGAAATATACAGCAATGGAACAGGATAGAAAGTCCAGAGATAAACCCACACACTTATGGTCAACTAATCTATGACAAAGCAGGCAAGGATATACAATGGTGAAAGGACAGTCCCTTCAATAAGTGGTGCTGGGAAAACTGGACAGCTACATGTAAAAGAATAAAATTAGAACACTCCCTAAACCATATACAAAAATAAACTCAAAACGGATTAAAGACCTAAATGTAAGGCTAGATACTATAAAACTCTTAGAGGAAAACATAGACAGAACACTCTCTGACATAAATCAAAGCAAGATCTTTTTTGAACAACCTCCTAGAGTAATGAAAATAAAAATAAAAATAAACAAATGGGACCTAATGAAACTTAAAAGCTTTTGCACAGCAAAGGAAACCATAAACAAAAAGACAACCTACAGAATGGGAGAAAATATTTGCAAACAACGTGACTGACAAAGTATTAATCTCCAAAATATACAAATAGCTCATGCAGCTCAATAACAAAAAAACAAACAACCCAACCAAAAAACGGGCTAGCACAGGTGACTCTACTCAATACTCTGTAATGACCTATATGGGAAAAGAATCTAAAAAGAGTGGATCTATGTATATGTATAACTGACTCACTTTGCTGTACAGCAGAAACACAACATTGTGAATCAACTATACTCCAATAAAAATTAAAAACAAAAAAAAGAAGTAGGAAATGCAAAGGGAAAAGTTTCTAAAGAGAAAGGGCAGGAATCAGTGCTGGAATCGGCACTGGAGAAAATTAAGACGGAAATATTGCAAAGCTACAGAATGTAACACTTTGTCATCAGTTTAATCTTTGAGATAAGCAACTAAATTATATTATTCTTCCCAACCTTAACCTTACCTCATGGTTTAATATTAAAATTCTTTTTGGTAGTTTAGACAAAAGTCATATTCAATGGAAGAGATATTTATGTCATCAGTCCTCAGGGTCAAATACAGCCCACGCTGTCCCCCCAAGTCTAAGGTCGAGTCTATACACATTACTAGACAAACCATTTTCCTGTGAATTTGTAAACCTCAATAGTGGAGCCACCACTGGGATTTCTAGGTACGCTGATTTCAGTCATCTTAATAATGGAGTTGATTGACTACAGAATCCCATCGGTTGCCAGGCCATCGGCTTTTATTACCACAAGGAAAAATGAGTCAATTGAAAAAGGTCAATTTAGTCAGGCCATGTATATCCTGTTAACTACTTTTCTGGAATTAGACTCTTGTCATCAAATAAGAAAATACAGATGCACTGACTACAATAACAGAGGAGTTCTATTATAACTGTCCTCTTAAATTTAAATGGTAAAGATTCAGTACATGCCTAAGTCATTGCCTACAGGTAACTTGCCTTTGGACTCAGAACTTCATTTCAGAGCTACTTTTTACTTTCAAAACTGATTCAAAGTGGATATGGAGATAGGGAAAAATCTAATTTTGCCTTCCAAATCTAGTCTTGCAGTATGTCTATGAAGAAACAGAAAAACAATCCATGAATTTTTATCTATTTTTTTCTACCCATTAGGAAAGAGTAAGCCATATAATTTTACTTACTAGCTAAACAAGTTCTATCTGATCTCTGAGTATGTTTTGTCACTTGTAAAACAGAAATAAGATACCTGTAAATCAGGGCTGACCTACACGCTCTGCCTCCCTTAAAGGGCTGAGATAGGTAAAATGAATACTTTGAAGACTGTTTTCAAATCAAACTTTTAAAATATCATTTGCTTAGATTACGTTTTAATTTGGTTTATAGCTATCCATATTCCATTGTACATCATGCAAGAAAAAAATTGGTAGGATTCCATTTTTACTACCTAGTGAAAATAAGGTTAGACAAAATCATCTATGTAGAACTCCAGCCAAAAATATTTAACATGAATCTAGCGAAACAATTAGTCAAAAACAGATTTGGGGACTTGCCTGGACATTTCAAAAATGTCAGTGTAATAAAAACCAAAAAAAAAAAAAAAGGCAAGAGAAGGGCACAATTTAGGTAAAAGGGAAACAAAAGACATAGTGATCAGAGGCAATCTGTGACCCTTGATGGGGTCTTGGATAAAACAAAAAATAAAAATCAGAAAGAATATTTTGGGAATAACTGGGGCAATTTGCTCTGTATCTTAGATAATATTATTTTATCAACAATAAATTTATTGAGTGTGATAATAATATTATGGTTATGAAAGAAATGTCCTTGTTTTCAGGAGAAACATGCTGACATATTCTAGGAAAGAAATGTCATGCTGTGTGCTGCTTACTTTCAAGTGGTTCGGAAAAAAATTTTTTTTAACTAACTAGAGAGAAAGTAAATGTGGCAAAATGTTAATAGCTGAAGAATCAGGTGATGGGTATCAGGTTTTACTTTTCTATTCTTTCAACTTTTCTGTACATTTGAAATTTTCAAAAGACTATGGGGGGGAGTGAACACTGCATAAACAAAACAAAACAATGAAAAAATTGTATCAATTTTCCAATAATAAAATTATACTTTCATTAACCTAATTTTCTAAATGAAAATAAATTCACTATGTTATAATATTGAGGTATATTATTTAAGAGCAACATTAATCTTTCTTATACACAAAACAGATAAATTAAGTGGACTTAATTACATAGTAAAAGGTCTCACTGAAGAATTTCCTTTGAGTAAAAAGTAGTGTCATTTCTAAAAGCAGGATAGAAACAGATCAAATGTTACTATTGCAAAGATCATAGAAATTAACTAAATCCTTATACATTAGCAGACCAGTATCTACATGTTTTTTCAGGACATATAACTTTACATTTTTCCTCAAAAGATAACTTAAAGGCAAGTAGAACATGTATCTTACAGTTAACAGATGTGATGGCTCATATTTTATCATATACTTCACTTCAACCACTCTGAAGGCAAGCAAAGTAAAAAAACTAAAACGATTAATTGCAGTCCATAGGCAGAAAACATGACATTCTACTCTAGAAATGCCATTTTAACTCTAGAGTAGGAATGCTATAAAAAGAGGGGGAAAAACCCTCTAATAAACACTAGACTAGGATGATAGATGAAAACAAATTTAAGATTGTGAGATAAAGAAAATAAGCCTGCCTTAGACTGAAAACTTTTCCTACAGATTTTTGGGTGAAAACTTTCTAACTAAAATTTTATAATCTCCTTTGTATCAAACCAGTATATTTATGTGTATGTGGTATTCTAAACAGAATGTGAGGCTTTCTTGTTCTGGCAGAAGGTTGAACAACTGCCCATTAACCGCATAAGAAATCAGAAAGTATACTCAGGAATTTCTTTTTATGGGTTCATTTAAGTATTAACTAGAAAGAACATCATTGTAACATGAGCTAACAATTTATGTTTTTATAGTCTCTTAATTAAATAAATTCCTAAAAAATTTAAATACCCTGTTAATGTGGAGTTACATTCTCTGCTTTAAAATCTATTTGCTAGTATAGATTTCCAATTACTATGTTTTCGTAGGAAATAATAGTATTTCCTTTACCAGATAAGCTCTATAAACGGAAAGAAAAATAAGAATATCTTTAAGAACTAACCTAGTTTCAGCAGTCCTTCCCTTCTTGTAAATAAGATGACAACAGTGTGAATTGTAATAGAAAAGAACAAACTTCATAAAATGTTATACCTTTATTTTCAAAAGAGCATTTTATTTACCTTGTTAATGGACACTACCAAAGCTGGTTCCACTTTACCTTCGATTTCTTCTGGAGTGTAAAAACAATAGAGTTTACACCCTCTTAAAACACAATACAACCTTCTCCAACTAATCAGACCTTCTACCATTTGCTGAAAAAGAAAAATCAAGAAACTCTCAACTTTAAATCATTATTTATCATCTTAACTCTAAATTCAAAACAATACTTGAATTAGCAAAGTTAGTTTTTTGAAATGTTTTAATGTGATACGAGTTACCCATTAATTTACTATACAATAAGTCAATAGCCCAAAGTAAAAAAAGTAAGTTCGTATCAGAGAAGAAAGGTTTGGAATTCTCAAAAGCATTAAGCAAAATAGAGGTAATAATTATCACATAACTTTTATATACATAAAATCATAAATCAATGCAGTTTTAGAGAAGCTAGTCTATTAAAAATTAGTGATTGGAATTCCACAGCAATTCACGTAATGACTCAGGAAAAGTATAAAAATAACTGAATATTCAAAATAATTTAATATTCAAAATATTCCCTTACTGTTCTCAGAACACTGGAAAATGTTGACTTCCCTGTAAGAATGCAAATTTTCTTTCCTCTTAATGGAATTTTTTAAAAAAGCTATTGATTCATTGAAGCCCATAATTAATTATTTACTGAATATAAATAACTATGGTTATAAATAAATTAGGAGTAGGTGGCACAGAGGCAGCTTTGGAAGCCCAGAGGCCTAAACTGTGCCAAAAGCTGTCCGCCAGAAAGGCCTTCATGTGAAAGGTGTTGAGCAGCCCTCATCAGTTTCCACAAGGAGTCCTCTGGTACTGATTATCCTGTTACTGCGATTAATGAAGCAGAGGAACCTGGAAGAGGTAGCCCCTTAGCCATCAAAACTGCATCAGACCCTTCCCCTTCCCTACCTTCTCACTCCCAGCTGCACCCTCCCCCCACATTTGATGTCTAACAAGGAGAAAACTGTCTTTTAAGAGAAGACTTTATTAAAAAAAAAATACTTCACAATATCAGAATGCCAAACAACTGCCAGGATATTAAGATCAAAATTAGAGCTATAATTGTTGCAGGATATTTAAAGTTCTCTAACCTGCTGATTAAGAAATCCTGCAAACGCATCCTCAGCCATACAAGCTGGTTGGGCGACTAATCGGCAGCACATGTTACCATATAAGGGCAGCCAAAACGAAGACTCTTCTATTTAAATGAGAAAAAAAATCAAGTTATAAATATATGTTTATTTAAGGTCATTATACATTTTGATTATTTTTACAATTTTTTTTGCTTTATATAAGAACATATGTAAAGGTTCATCCTGCTCAAATTACTGTATTCAATGACAAAATCAAATAAAAGAAAGCAGTCAGGACAGTAGGATATTAAACTGACAGTTTACAGCATGCTATCACCTGGAGTAGACATGGAACTTTTAGTCCCTTGATCTCTTGTTTGATCTTAAAGTAATTAATCAAAGGAGGTAGTTCAGGGCACATAAGTAAACTCATGTAATTTAAAAAACATCCTAATAAAGTGATTTTTGTTTGTCAAATTCTACTTTTTGCTCTGATTTTCATTATAATAATTAGCAAAGTGATGCTCTGAATAAAACACTTCAGGGCACAACTTTATGATAAGAATTTAATAATAACTCTTTTGACCTTTCCCCTTGTCCCTTCCCTTACTGAACAACTCAGGTGTAAGCCATTATGTGGAGTCCACCACAATGGGTATCTGTGCCGGGAGTTGGGCAGGGGGCGGGCGGGAAGCAGTAGTGTGCCAGAGCTGGGTGCTGGGGGCAGTCAGGATAAGGAGGGTGAGTGGGAGAGCTGCCTGGCATGAGGAATCAGAGCCTGAAGGGGCTGAGGAGGACGGATCACATGGGGAATATAGAACCCAAAAGGGGTCTCTGCTCAGTGGCCAGCCTGGCGTGGGGAGGAGGGGCCCAGGTACAGTAAGGAGGGTATCTGTGTGCAGTGCTGCCCAAGTGAGGTGTCAGAGTCCAGGGAAATTAAGAAGAGTGTGGGGGGTGGTCCAGCCACGGGAGTCAGTTTGAGAGTAGCGAGGGGACCATTCACACAGTTGGTGACCCAGAACAGTGTGTCAGAGCACGGGGAGATGGAAATGCAAGCAGAGGGACAGCTGGGTATGGGGTGTCAGAGCACAGGCAGGCTGAGGACGGTGTTCACATGGGCTGAGGAGGGCAACCCTGGGTGGGCTGTATGAGCCTGAGCAAGGTAAGGAGTATCCACGTGGGGCAAGGCGCAGCCCAGAAGGGGAGTCAGAGCCCCAGCAAGGAGAGAAAAGCAGTTACGTGAGAAAGATGGAAAAATGGTTGCTTTTAAGGAGACTGACCAAAGAATAAAAAGCATTAAAGATAATAGAAGACAGGTTTCTCACTGTCAGAGAAAGGAATTACAAATGTGCAGAATGAACTCTTTGGTATTGGATTAGAACGAGACATACTGGTGTGAACTCATGGTTTTCAACATACAGAGATTAAGAAATGCATGACATACAGAGTGAAGTGAGTCAGAAAGAGAAAAACAAATACCGTATGCTAACATACATATATGGAATCTAAAAAAAAAAAAAAAAAAGATGGTTCTGAAGAACCTAGGGGCAGGACAGGAATAAAGATGCAGACATAGCGAATGGACTTGAGGACACAGGGAGGGGGAAGGGTAAGCTGGGACGAAGTGAGAGAGTGGCATGGACATATATACACTACCAAATGTAAACTAGATAGCTAGTGGGAAGCAGCCACATAGCACAGGGAGATCAGCTTGGTGCTTTGTGACCACCTAGAGGGGTGGGATAGGGAGGGTGGGAGGGAGACGCAAGAAGGAGGGGATATGGGGATATATGTATATGTATAGCTGATTCACTTTGTTATACAGCAGAAACTAACACACCATTGTAAAGCAATTATACTCCAATAAAGATGTTAAAAAAAAAAAAAGAACAAATGCATGACAGGACTTCCCTGGTGGCGCAGTGGTTAAGAATCCGCCTGCCGATGCAGGGGACGTGGGTTCGAGCCCTGGTCCAGGAAGATCCCACATGCCGCGGAGCAACTAAGCCCGTGTGCCACAACTACTGAGCCTGAGCTCTGGAGCCTATGAGCCACAACTACTGAGCCTGCATGCCACAGCTACTGAAGCCCACGCACCTAGAGCTCATGCTCTGCAACAAGAGATGCCACCACAATGAGAAGCCCGTGCACTGCAACGAAGACCCAGCACAACCAAAAATAAATAAATTAATTAATTAATTTTAAAAAAGAAATGCATGACAAAATATATATACACGTATGTCCACTGAGAGGGCTTAGGAAAAGTGACACCTAATAGTGACAGTCTAATAGCAATGAATATACCTATAGCTCAGATCATGTCTTCTAAATATTATTTCTATTAAAAAGAACCAGTCTTCCTTGGAGAAATGGATGACTCCAGGACTGGGGCAGGGAAAGTACATGATAAGCCTGAAATATCTTGTTATGCCTTAAGCAAGGAAGTACTCAGTGAATGAGGAGGACATGTAAAAAGACACAGAAGCCATCTTGAATGTGCTCCCATTGGCCAAAATGGAGACAATCTGAATCTTAAACAAGATATTAGCAGATTATAATGCACTGAATAAAACTGTAAAACATGAGTCCATGTTGATATAAATAAATCAGTGAATAAGTTGAAAGTCTAATAAATATACTTAGTTTCAAAGTATCCCCCTGCCACACACAAAACATGTATTAATTACAAAGAGGAAAACAAAAAGAGAAACTTAACAGTAGAGAAGCTTGACAGCCACCGCCCTAATCAAGTGAACATCATCAGTAATGGGGTGAATCAAAAGATGCCACCTGATAGAACGTAATGAGAACGCAGCATCAGCTCTGTGGTATTTCTGCCAAAGATGCATATCCTGAGTCTCAGCCCAAGAAAACATCAGACGAACCCAAACTGAGGGAACTTCTACAAAATAACTATGATGTCTACAAATGTCAAGGTTATGAAAGCCAAGGAATGACTGGAGAACTGATCTAAATGGAAAGAAACTAAAGAAGCATGATGATTAAATGCAATGCGTGAATCTGCACTGGATCCTTTTGTCATAAGGGACATTATTGGAGTAACATTTGAATGGTGTCTGTATTAGTAGAAACAATAGTAATGTATTAATGCTGACTTGAGTAGCTGTAGTGATGTAGCCAGATGTCTTTTAGTAGGAACAGGTATTAACATATTTGGGAGTAATGAAGCATCAGGTAAGCAACTTGTTCTCATATATTTTTTGGGGAAAAAAATCTTGATATTCAACTTTTAACTGTTCTGTAAGTCTGCAATTGTTTAAAAAAGTTCTTTCAAAAAACATTAAGATAGTCCTTTAATGTAGTGTGCAGGTAGGTATACAACCTTTATAACTGTATGGAAGGAAAGCACTGCATAATTTATTCTGTGTATCGGGGTGTAAATAAAAATGCAACATATGGTCCTATGTTCACACTGGACCACACAAAAAATATCTGTAAAGTTTTCACTGCACCCATGTTGGTAAGTGCCTATTAAATGACTAACCATTGGCTGTTACTATCATTGACCAAAAGGTCTTAGTAAGTCCAGAAAATAAAACATTTTTTGTAAAAATACAATTATTTAATATATAGAGGCAGTGTAGCCAAGGCTTGACACATCAGTTAAATGAAAAAGACCAGCGTAAATGAAGAACACAAAGTTAAAACAAAAACAGTTTTTTAACAATTTACCTGCTCAACATTCTACTAAAGAATAGCATACCACAAATTGTCTGGGACTATTCAACTCTTTGTTAAAGCTGCTGTCTTTTAGAAACAAAGGGTTTGATCTGAGAGAAATAAGTGTATAAATACAATACAGTCAATGATTTAAAAATGCAGACATAAATAAATAAATGAGAATCTCCTTTTCTAAAATAGGCAGGGAATGAAATAAAAATTCTATAAAAGCATGCATCTACGTAATACAATTGAAATCACCCTTGTGATTTATGAGTTTAAAGTTTGAAAGCGAATTTCTTTATATAGCAAACCCAGATTTATGAATGGCTTGTTTTTAAGTTAGGATCCACCTCCTAAAGAAACAGAATCATAAATGATTAGTTTTTCAGACCAGTCACAATCAATAATGTACCTGGAACCTAAGTACCACATGTAACAGTGTGCTTCTCTAGTAAAATAAGATCAGATTTCATGACACACCAAGAAAAATAATTCCTTCCTCATTGCAGACCTTGAAAAGGGATACTGGATGTAAAATTCTTTGCTCTACAGATCACGTGCCACATACACTGCAATCACCTCTTACTTCCTACATAGGTTTCTCTACAGCTCATGACCACTGTGGAATAAAGCAGAGTCACAGCTTCTTCTCCCTACTTCTGACAAGAAATACAGCATCTAGGCTATTCACTTAACTTGCCCGAGTATCAATTTCTCATTCTTAAAACACTACCTATTAAGTACTAGGGTTGCTGTGAAATCACATAAGATAATGTGTGCATGACATTTATCGCTGTGTCTGGCATGTAACAGATGCTTCTCATAATTTCATATCCAGGGCACTCTCACTCCCCAAACCATATCCTTTCCATTTCTCAATGCTGTCTTTCTGCCCTTGTGCAACACATTTAATCAAAATACTTAATTCTTCTTTTCTAACCAAAGGTGGTATTAGGACAAGATGAAATGAAACAGGAAGTGAAAGAGCAGTTTGACTTTTCATTACTTAAAGATTTTATCTAATTCATCTGTAGTTTCAGATGGGGAGCAAAATGGAGTTTAAAAACAACAGCAACAACAAAAACAAAACACAGGCAAGAGAAAGAATCGATAACATCTCAGTTCTGTGTGAGTCAATCTTTACAATGTGGTTTCGTTGTTTTATAAAAAGTATAAAAATTTCTTGATGACAAATATAAGCCTTAAGATATCATTTTGGCTTTTTCCTTCAACTAGTACAAGTAATAAAGTTGAGTTATAAATTTCAAAAATCTTGTATTTCCTCTTTATTTTATAGTATTTGGTAGACACTGACATAAATTTATTTAGGAAACCCTATTAAACATAGATTTATTAATGAATAAATCAGAGGGTGGCTTTTTTCTGTATAAAATTTTGTTTCTTTTTAATTACAAGCTTTCTTTTTTTTTTCCAAATATAATTGATTTACAAGATTTTAATTTACACACATTTCTAGAGATACACCTATCACATCAAAAGGGTTAGGCATATAGGTTAGTGTTCTTAAAATTTTTTTCTGTGGAATCTACAAGTTCCAACGTCAACAGTTTTTGGGTGTTATTGCTGTAAGCACAGGTCTTTTCACAGTCTTTAACATGCTAATCTTTATTGTGTTTCTCAAAGAAAGAAGTATACCACATAGTTCCCATGCTTATTTGCTCAGGAGCATTTTATTAAAGGAGAATCTAGTAATATCTTATAGAACACTGAAGACAAGTAACACTGCTAAAATCGATGATTTCTTTGTGAATTTTATTCCTTTCCACAACCTCTCAGGTGACTTGGTTGAAAGAATGGGACCTTTCATCATCAATTCCATTACTCACACATCGATAGTATTTTGAGTCTTTAGGTGCTTTATCAGTAATCATGCCTAACCAGAATGCATAGCAGAAAGAGCACAGCCTTTCCTGGATTACTTAAAGTCTGGCTCGACCACTGGCTAGCTACATAATCTGGCATCTTACATTCTCTCAGCTGTATTTTACTCATTTGTAAAATATAAATGATAACAAAATGAGGAACTGGTGAAAGCACAGAGCTAGCCAGTGCTAGAACTAGAATACGAATCTAAAGGCTGATGGCTCCACAGTCTCCACTATTAATCACTTCACTGTGATGCTCCCTTATAACTACGTCTCACAGAGACTAAGAATAAAAACTGCTTTAACAGTGTTCATTTATTTATTTATATTTTATTGTGGTAAGAACATGTAATAGGAGATCTACTCTCTTAACAGATTTTTAGTGTACAATACAGTATAGTTAACAAATGTTATAATGTTGTACAGCAGATCTCTAGCACTTATTCATCTTGTATACCTGAAGCTTTAGATCTGTTTATTAGCAGCTCCTCCTTTCTCCTTCTCCTAGCCCCTAGGAACTGCCATTCGACTCTCTGCTTCTAATAGTTTGTCTACTTTAGATACCTCATATAAGTGGAATCAGGTAGTATTTGTCCTTCTGTGACTGGCTGTTTCAGTTAGCATAATGTCCTCAAGGATCATTCATGTTGTCACATATTGCAGAATTTCATTTTTCAAGGCTGAATAATATTTCAATGAACAATGTCTGGCACATAATAGGCACTCAACACATGGTGATAATATTGGTAATTCTAGAGAACTAACACAAATGGAATTAAACTTAATTTGCCAAGTTTTCCGATAAAACTGACAATGCTAATACTATTGCAAACTTCAAGTTTTGGGTGATAGAAGGCTTGATTAGATTGTTCAGACCAATCTTCCCACTGAAAACTACTAAAAATGCTGAACCAAATATATTTAAAAACTTTTCCCCAGAGCAACAAAGAGGTAACAAAACTATAATAAACTACCAGTACAAATCTGATAAATGAGAACCAGTGAGTTAAATGAGCACAGAAGCTGTGTTTGTCCTGAGAGCATTTGCCAATCCCAGCAAATCTCAATTTATGACTTAATGATCCTGCAAGACGAGGGAAGCAGAACAGCAATCACAGTCTAGGACCTGAACAATGTAGGCAGATTAATGGGAGGATTCTCTCATATTAAACTGATATCCCAAAGGAATCACCAACAGGGTAGTGGTGAACCATAAGCAAACCAACCTAACTGCCCAGGATTCCCATTGCCTGGAGGTAGGGATGAAGGGATGCAGAGAAACTCAGACATGGTCTTTGGATAAAGTAAGCCCAGAATGATAGTCTCCCCAGGTGCCTGCGAGAAACAAACAGAGACACCGAGCATTAATTTATTCCTCTATGTAGACTTTCAATTACAATGACAAGCACATGAAGATAACTAGACATGCAAGGAATTGAGACATCATGAGTGAGAACCAGTTAAAAAAAAAAAATAAAAAAGAGAAACTGATCAAGAAAGACTTTATATATCTGAATCATTAGCCATAGACTATAAAACAGCTATGCCTACTCTTTTAATAAAAACCTAAAAGATAATATTAACAATATATGCAGAGAATAAAAAGTGAAAAGTAGCATAGCAGATTTGAAAAAGTCAAACAGAACTTCTAGAAATAAGAAGTACAATAAGTGAAATGAAGAACTTGGTATACAGATTTATCAGCAGATCAGACAGAGCTGCAAAGAGAATAAAGGAAATAGAAGATGGTGCATTAAAAATCCAGAAAAGCAGCAAAGACAGACAAAAAGATGAGGAATACATCATAAAGGGTACTAAACATAGAGGATACAGTCAGAAAGACTAACATAGGTTTACTAGGAATGCTACAGGGAGAAAGGCAAGAGAATGGATCAGAGGCTGCCTGAATAGAGAAGTAAGATTTTGTCCAGAAATAATGAAAGACATCCATCAATTTAAAGAAGTTCAAGGATTTCCAAAAGCAGCATAAATAAAATTAAATTCTACACCTATAGCATGGTGAAACTTCAGAAAACCAAAGACAGACAGAAAATGAAAAGTTACCTTCACAGAAGCAACACACTGACAAATGATTTTCGACAGCCAGTACAAGATGCCAGAAGGTACTGGAATTATATCTTTAATATTCACAAAGTAAAATATTAAAGTGCCGAACTTCTACAGCATGTAAAAAATATCTTTCAAGAATGAAGCTAAACAAAGTCATCTTCAGACATACACAAAGAACTAAGAAGTATGATATTAGCAGAACATACTAAAATAAATTCTAAGGATTACACTTCAAGCAGCAGGAAAATAATCCCAGATGTAAGGTATAAGACACAAGCAGTACATGGAAACATGCAGGCAAATCTAAATAAATATTAAGTGTATAAAACATCTTGTGAAATTTAAAAACCAAACAGAATTATAATATATAACAACAGCACATATGTCAAAGAAATGGAGTTTATTCTAAAGTCCTTGCAGGATCTGAGAAAAAGGTAAAATTATCTTTTAATATTAGACTTAAGTATGATTAATAAAATTTCTAGAGGTAATGTCTAAAAGATGAGAAAAAGAATTATAACTTTAATTAGAACAAGGAAAAACTGAAATGATAAAACTATCAATCCTTAAAGACACAAGAAAGAGAAAACCACCATGGAATAAGTAAGACAAACCGAAAACAGAATATGATGGTAGATTTAAACTCAAATACTTAATATCATATAATATGGGTTATAAACTATTTGATATTGAATGTAAAATACTGGTTTGATTTATACTGGTTTTTAATATACAACCATCATAGACCAGAGATACCTCTCTCTAGTCAATGTTTTTGTCAGTGTTTACACATATATTGACATAACATATACTGACGTAACAAGTGATCCACAGAATCACTCATGCCTACCTTTTGTTGGTAGCAAGCAGAGGATATACGGGAAGGTAGGGCTAAATTAATCTTAAACCTTTTTCTCTAGATGATAATTTGTAGTTATAGTTTATTAAAAAGAAATATATAGCAAGGTGAAGAAGGGAGGTAAGTGATTAGAAGATTTGTACAACAGCAGGAGCACTCTCCACGCTCCAAGATTATTTTTACCTATGATGAAAAATATAGAGTAGTGTTGGTAAAGTGGTTTGGAAATATGATTTGGGTTACTTATTATTTTTCATTTTTTGAAGTATAATATATAAAATTATATACTACCTTCCTTATACCTTTTGTTGTAAAAATAGATGGCTCTGTACATTTTTTAAGTTTCGCACTAAAAAATTACATTCAAAATAGAGGAAAGTTCATAAAATATAAATGTATGGTTTAACAAATAATTATGAGATGAATATGTGCATAACCATCTCTGTGTCAAGAAATAAAACATTGGCAACACTACTTCTCCTCAGTTACCTAGGTGTAAATATGACCCAACTTGTATGGTATTCACTTCCTTGTGTTCTTTATGGTTTTACCACTTATGTGTGCTTCCCTAAAAAATATAATTTAGCTCTTACTGGTTTGAACTTGATGTAGATGGAATCATATTATGTCTCCATAGTGACTTTTTGCTCATCATCAAAATTTTTTTATGTATGTTAAAATTTTTTTGTCAAGTTTTGGAGAAAAACATAAAGTTTCCTGTGTAAACACTGACAAAAATATTGGCTAGTGAGAGATATCTCTGGTCTATGTTGGTTGTATGTTAAAAACTAATCAAACCCCAATAAATCAAATGCTTTAAGCCTTAAACTTATACAGTAATGTATGGTAATTATTTCTCAATAAAACTGAAAAAAATACCCAAAACCAAGAGGCATTCTCCCAGGGAACAACATTCCGTCCGGTATGCCATTGTTTATTAAAGAAGTGCATGCATGCATTGCATTCTTGCTACATGTATATATATTTTTTGTGATAGAGATTTTATTACATATTTAGTAAGAGACAAAGAAGGTTAATGAAACATATCACCTGGCCCAATTAATAAAAATTCTCATCAGACTTTACATGGTAATTCTATTTTTAATTTTTTGAAGAATGACCACACTGTTTTCCATAGTGGTTGTACCATTTTACGTTTCCATCAGCAGTGCACAATGGTTCCAGTTTGTCCACATCCTGGCCAACACTCGTTACTTTCTGTTTCTTTGTATTTATTTATTTTTAATAATGGCCATCCTAATGGGTGTGAAGTGGTTTCTCATTGTGGTTTTGATTTGTGTTTTCCTAAGGATTAATGATCTTGAGTACCTCTTCATGCTTTTATTGACTTCCTCAATTTCAAATTTAAAAATAAGATACATCTTTGACAACTAGAAGAGTGGTAAAGTCACCAATTTCAAGTCAAAGACAAGGATTCAGAATATGCAAAACCTTTCTGTTCTCTCCAAGCAAGCCTCACAAACAAATCTCTAGCAAACAGTAGAAAGAGAAAAATAAACCTTCTGCTTTTGAGCAAAAGGGACAGGCATATTTTCAAGAATCCACAGAGTCACTCGTGCCTACATTATTTAAGCCAATAACCACTTCAGAGGAACATATTAAAATTAAAAATTATTACTGTCACCACACACATATTGACATAACACGTATAATAAGTAAAATATAGACTGTACTTACCATCCCCATTAATAGACAGATTATGGGTCTTGAAGCTATTCTCAGCACTTTCCAAGCTCAGCGTAGTATGAGCTAGCAAACTGTACTTTGCACCACTAATAGTGAGAAAAAAGACATGTTTTAAGTATTTTAGTATATATTCCACTACATAAAATATTTAGATGTTCAACAACAACAAAATAAACAACCCGATTAAAAAACGGGCAAAGGTCTTAAACAGACATTTCTCCAAAGAAAATATACAAATGGCCAATAAAAACATGAAGAGGTACTCAAGATCATTAATCCTTAGGAAAACACTAATCAAAACCACAATGAGAAACCACTTCACACCCATTAGGATGGCCATTATTAAAATAAATAAATAAAAAGAAACAAAGCAACGAGTGTTGGCCAGGATGTGGACAAACTGGAACCATTGTGCACTGCTGATGGAAACGTAAAATGGTACAACCACTATGGAAAATAGTATGGTCATTCTTCAAAAAATTAAAAATAGAATTACCATGTAAAGTCTGATGAGAATTTTTATTAATTGGGCCAGGTGATATGTTTCATTAACCTTCTTTGTCTCTTACTAAATATGTAATAAAATCTCTATCACAAAAAATATATATACATGTAGCAAGAATGCAATGCATGCACGCACTTCTTTAATAAACAATGGCATACCAGACGGAATGTTGTTCCCTGGGAGAATGCCTCTTGGTTTTGGGTATTTCTTTCAGTTTTATTGAGAAATAATTGCCATACACTACTGTATAAGTTTAAGGCTTAAAGCATTTGATTTATTGGTTTGCTTTATCTTAGTTTTTAATATACAACCAACATAGACCAGAGATATCTCTCACCAGCCAATGTTTTTTGTCAGTGTTTACACAGGAAAATTTATGTTTCTTTCTCCAAAACTCAACAAAAAAATTTTAACAAAACAATGCATGAGTAGAATTTTAAGTTACATTCTGAATATGATTGGTATAATTCAGACTCCTATGTAGATTACTGGGGAAGTCCACTAAGTATCAGCAAATCTCCACTGTTGCTAGAGCTAAGAGGCACTAGCCTCATTCTCAGTGTGGGCCATTCTCTGCTATTTTCACTTATCCTGAACAAATTTCTATAGTGCCTTCCATAATTAGCTCTTATTTTTCCCTACTGTTACATAAAAAGTGCCCCCCCAAAGTGGAGGAAGTATTTTAAAAAACTGTAGAGAAAGAATAGGAGCAATTGAGAACAGCAATTAGAATGGAAGAGTAAATATTACTACACACAAAACTGCCTATTAACAATCATATGAGTTGTTTGGTGATCACGGCACAATGTGTTAAACATGATCTCAACATGATAATTTGTCACTGATACATAGGTTTTATGCAACTACATTACAATTTTTCCTACTTAAAATAATGGTAACTAGACTCCCTATCAGCATTTTAGTGCAAAATATGTTATTTTCAGGAACAGATTATTGACAGTAAGTGGATAAGTGATGCTAGGTGTATCTGACAAACAACAAGACGGCTGTGTGGCTGGAGTACAGTGAGGGAGAGTAAGACAAGATGTCTAAAAGGTAAGAAGGGGCAGACAGTCTACACTGCAGTAGGGTATGCCCTGTAGAGCACGATAAGGACCCTGGATTTTATTCTGAGTGAGATGGGAAGCAAGTGGTAGATTTGGAGCAGAGGCATATGCTATGATATGACTTGTATTTTTAAATGATCCCTCTGGCTGCCATGTTGAGAACAGACCACAGAGGCCAAGAGTGAAAATGGTAATGCCAACTAGAAAGCTACTGCACCTCACCAGTCCAGAGCTGATGCAGGCCTGGAACAGGGTGGTAGTTGATGGGGTGGTGAGAAGTGGTAAGATTCCTGATATAGTCTTAAAGTTGACCCAATGTGGTCATGGGAGGTAAAAGAAAGGACAGAGTCAAGGACAACTCCAAGGCTTTTGGCCTGAGCAACTAGAAAAGGCGAATTGTCATTAACTGCAAGGAGGCTGACTGAGAGAACGGATATGGGAAGTAAGAATTTAGTTTTGAACAGATTAAGTTTGAGAATGGGCTGTAGGGTAGGCAGGTGGATATATGAATCTGCAGTTAGGAGAGGAAAAACTATTCAAGAAATTAAATTTGGGAGTTACCAGTATATAGATGAAATTTAATGAAAGTTAGTTAAATAAAATGTGTGAACTGAATATTGGGACACAAGTACTCCATCATTTCAGATTAAGTTGAAGAGCAATGAACAAAGGAGACAGGCAAGGGACAGTCACTGAGGCAGAAGAGAAACCCCGAAAGTGGTATCCTGGAAGCCAAGTTCAAAAAGTGTTTCAGGAGAGTGATCAGTTGTGTTGAATAATGCTGAAAGGTCCAGGAGGAGGAATAATGATAAATGACCATGGTATTTGGCAACATGTAGATCACTGCTGACCTTGGCAAGAGCAGTTTCTGAACGATGAATGAAACTTGACTGAAATGGTTCGAGAGAGAATGGGAGGACAAAAAGTGGAGATAGAGAATATAAAAAACTTTTCTGTAAAGGATAGCTGTGAAATGGGGCAGAAGAAATGTGAGGTATTTCAGCATGTTTGTATGTTTTTGGAAATGATGCAGGAGAAGAAAAACTGAAGATGTAGTAGAAGGGGGGGACGTGCAGGAGCCTACTTCTGCGTACTTGAGAAGATGGGATCTAGTGTACAGGTAGGTGGCCTCAGATGGAGCAAAGGCAGTTACAAGGAAGGAAAGCAGCAAATAAAGATACAGATGCAGGTAGGCTGATAGATTTGGTTGATGGAGGATATGCAAGTTCTCTTCTGATTACTTCAGCAGAATCAGTGATACAGGAAATGAAGTCATCAGCTTTGAATAATGAGTGGAGAGGAGTGGGTATTGGAGGTTTCATAAGAGAGAGTGACACAATGTGAAATACTCTGACGAGAGGTAAAGTGGAGGGCTACAGACACTTAGTAGGATTGCACACACTGGAACTCACTTAAGGTTAGTGATCCCTCTCAAGTGAGACCAGTCAGTATGACTGTTTTCTCCAGGTTCCTCATCTACTCCTCGTGAGTGCAGGTGTAGAAGAGCTAAAGGCAGGATTTTACCAAGGTTGAAGTTTTTCCAAGGTAAGTATGACAAAAGGAGAGAAATGCTAGGAAAGAACAAAATGGTAAATCATGGAACTTCAGCTAAGTTGGAGTCGGAGTACTGAAAGGAGAAAGCTGGAAAGGTGGGAGGTGGTAGATAGTGTGGGACACTACTACAGAGACCAGACAAGATCTAGGGTACAACTGTGGGGTGGATGGCTAAAATAGGTACGAGAACAAGATCAATGGAGGCAAGGAGGTCATCAAACTTAGAGGTCAAGGTATTAGATGGACAGTCTATATGTATTTTAAATCCAACAAGAAAAATACCTGAAATAATGAGAGGCAGAGACTGGGAGAGAAAGAGAATGAAGATACTTTGTGTTTTATATTTAGCAGTGATGTAATTTATTCTCGCTGACCACTAAAAACATTAGAGTATGCGTCACTTCAGGAATAGCATCATTTCCATACACAGTGCAGTATGAAATACTGCTTTTAGTGCGCACAGGAAGTAGCTATGTTATAGGCTGTGCATTTGCACTGAGTGCGCTGGAGAGGTGACAACCTGTGTGGCAGAAGAGGCTAAAATTATGTGATGACCCAAGTATATGTTTAATTTTTTTCTCAGGCCTTAAAAAGTAATTGTAACTAAGACATCTTTTCCTCAACTACTTTACGGTAAACATGTAATACATTTGCCTCTATTTCCAATGAATTACACATCTTAAAATAACAATACAAAAAAAATTATTGATAACCTCCCCTAAGAATAAGCTACGAGAGAGACAGTTGATAGATAGTCATTAAAATGATCATGTGAAGACTCTGTAATAACTCAAGAAGAAAATGTGTGTGTGTATATATATATGCATGTATATGAATGTGTAGTGTAATTATGAATATCTATCCCCCAAAGCTAGGAATTTTTAAACCTGGAGGAAAAATATCAGTTCAAAATTATAAAAAGTATTTGATTTAGGGTGAACTATGAATACATTTTTTTCTCTTCTAGATTCTATTACTCAAGTTTATATTACTTTTGTAATGAAATAATAAATGCCGTAGGATTTGTGAAGTGGTAGTAGGATGAAAACCTCCCCCAAAAATCAGAGACATGCAAAGCTTTGTAATACTACATCTACCTATGTGCAGTTTAAGGCACTTTAACAAGCAATATCTTTAACAGTTCACAATAACTACTTAAGGTAGGCAGGGCAGATATTTCGGTCCATATTTTCAAACGATGAAACTGAAGTTCAGAGAATGTAATTGACTTGCCTGTAACTAGCAAGTGGTACACTGGAAGCAGAATCCCACTATACTTTACTTACTACCTTCATACTTCCTTAAGAATTTTGAGTGCAGGAAACATGACTTACTAACGTTTAAATCCAAAGTACCATGTGACATAACTGCTGAATTATCATTTCTAAGATGATTAAATGAATGAATAAACAAAATTATACCCAATAGGTGAGTAATTCCTTAGTTATTTTTGAACACTGCATTATCTTTCACACTACCAAACCATTAACACCACTGTTCCTCAAAACATAAATAATCCACTTATTCTGCACAAGGATATTTGTTTTGTAACTTCAATCTAATTTAAAATGTAGTATAGCGGCTTATTTTTTTTAATACACATTTTTGTCCAGTAAATAATCACTCTCAATTTTACTAGTTTTCACAATTGTTTAAAATTACAATTTATACAATGAAGAATAATGTACTAAATGGTTCTCAAGGAGCATAAAATAGTTAATTCAGCTATTAGAAACACTGGGAAAATCTAGCTACAGGAATTTCAGTAAGCTAAATTCCACAAATAAAATGAGTAAATGAATCACACCAGGGAGCATGCTAAAAATTACCAAAAATGTTCACTGTCTTCTTTCAGATCAAACAATACTTTATGATGATATTTCAAGTTACTTCATTTTTAAACCATGACTAATTACAATGCCAATGCTTCCAAAATCAACAATGATCTCAGTTTTAAAACATTCTTGTCAGGGTAACATTTTCTTACTAAAACATTACTCTCATTCTTCTTAGCCAACCCTAATATTGAGTTCCCAAAAGTTTAATCAGCTACATTTTTTTTTAAAACAAATAGGCCAATTGTTGTAACATTTGATGGAGCGGGGGTTCCAAAAATGTTATGAAAAAATAAATGACTACCTTAAACGGTAGTCTGAAAAAAATGCACTCTTTTGTCAGGAAGAACAGCTATATTTGGGCACATGCCATATTATTAGGGAAGATATAGTTTGCCCATTTTGGTTAAAAATTAAAAGCTATATTAGGAATCTTCTCATTGAACTAGATCACTATTAAAGAAATAAAAATTGATCCTCTTATGCATTCTGATTACTAATGCTATTCTCAAACTCCTATCAGGGTGCTGAAGTGGTCAGTTAAGGAAGTATCAGGTAAGAGTAGTCCTGGGCTATGAGTTTAACCTAGTATACTTGGCATTCACACCAGAAGCTCAAAAGAATGCTGTTATTAGAAGAATATAATTTAGTGAAATGTTATAAAAGGTTTTACCCTATCTTTTGATCAGTTTTAATGGTATAAATAAGCAAATGGCATGCAAGTTTCATGGGAAATGTTGATAAGGAAAATTGGTGTTTGGATTCAGGAATAAACCAAATAGAATGACAAATCTGAATAGGAGAATGAACACTTCAAGACAAATATGTCAGTCCCTATTACAAAGAGCTTAATAGCAATAATGTTATTCTCAAAAACACCTCTAGGCTTTGAAGAGGAGTATAGGTTAAACACAAGTTCCAACATCACTTAGAGTATCTTCTATGAAATGATAAACATTGGTTTTTCAGTTTTAAAATATCTGTCTACATTTTATAATCCTATGAAGGTTTCTAAACTGAAGTGCTTCAGCATGAATTTGAAAAAGAATTTCAGAAAAAGCACTGGTCTCAGAACAGTAAAAATAGTAACAATAATAGTAACAACTACATTTATTAAATGCTTACTACATACCAAGTTCATGAATTACCTTTTTGAATCTCATAATAATCCAATGGAGTTAGATATTATTACATTATTATTATTCCCATTTTACAGAGGGAAAAATAAAAACCCAGAGTAAATTAATCTGTCTTGGGTCACACAAATAATAAATGACAGGATAAAAAAATCAAGTATTCCCTGACAAACAATGAAATTTTAAACTGTTTGAGAAGCCCACTCATTGTTTTTATATGCTTGAAAGGTATTTAAAACCCTAAAATGTCTCTAAGGAGCCTTCTAAAAATAGATGATTATGTCTAAGCATCCTTACCTTTCATGAGAAAACTGAGGCCCAGGAAATAACGTAACTTGTTCAGGACACTACTAGTCCTGTTTTTTTTTTTTTAACATCTTTATTGGAGTATAATTGCTTTACAATGGTGTGTTAGTTTCTGCTTTATAACAAAGTGAATCAGCTATACATATACATATATCCCCATATCTCCTCCCTCTTGCCTCTCCCTCCCACCTTCCCTATCCCACCCCTCTAGGTGGTCACAAAGCACCAAGCTGATCTCCCTGTGCTATGTGGCTGCTTCCCACTAGCTATCTATTTTACATTTGGTAGTGTATATATGTCCATGCCACTCTCTCACTTCGTCCCAGCTTACCCTTCCCCCTCCCTGTGTCCTCAAGTCCATTCTCTACGTCTGTGTCTTTATTCCTGTCCTGGCCCTATGTTCTTCAGAACCTTTTTTTTTAGATTCCATATATATGTCTTAGCATACGGTATTTGTTTTTCTCTTTCTGACTTACTTCACTCTGTATGACAGACTCTAGGTGCATCCACCTCACTACAAATAACTCAGTTTCGTTCCTTTTTATGGCTGAGTGATATTCCATTGTATATATGTGTCACATCTTGTTTATCCATTCACCTGTCGATGGACACTTAGGTTGCTTCCATGTCCTGGCTATTGTAAACAGAGCTGCAATGAACATTGTGGTACATGACTCTTTTTGAATTATGGTTTCCTCAGGGTATATGCCCAGTAGTGGGATTGCTGGGTCGTATGGTAGTTCTATCTTTAGTTTTTTAAGGAACCTCCATACTGTTCTCCATAGTGGCTGTATCAATTTACATTCCCACCAACAGTGCAAGAGGGTTCCCTTTTCTCCACACTCTCTCCAGCATTTACTGTTTGTAGATATTTTGATGATCAGTGTGAAGTGATACCTCATTGTAGTTTTGACTTGTATTTCTCTAATGATTAGTGATGTTGAGCATCCTTTCATGTGTTTGTTGGCAATCTGTATATCTTCTTTGGAGAAATGTCTATTTAGGTCTTCTGCCCATTTTTGGATTGGGTTGTTTGTTTCTTTTGATACTGAGCTGCATGAGCTGCTTGTAAATTCTGGAGATTAATCCTTTGTCAGTTGCTTCGTTTGCAAATATTTTCTCCCATTCTGAGGGTTGTCTTTTGGTCTTGTTTATGGTTTCCTTTGCTGTGCAAAAGCTTTTAAGTTTCATTAGGTCCCATTTGTTTATTTTCGTTTTTGTTTCCATTTCTCTAGGAGGTGGGTCAAAAAGGATCTTGCTGTGATTTATGTCATAGAGTGTTCTGCCTATGTTGGTCCTGTTTTTTTTTTTTAAGTAAAGAATTTTGCTGCTTAAAAACGTTTTAAAACTACTAAACTTGGTGATTATCTCTTTCAGTTCTAAAATCTATGCTTCAAACTAGAAATACAATTGTTCATTCAATCATCAAAAAGACAGAGTTCCATTACCTTATAGTTGAATTAAAGCATTTTCCAGCAAATACTTGATATCATCTTAATCTAGAAAAGTTTTAAGATGGTCTTAATTCTAAAGGAAGAAAATTAAAGGGTCTCCCTTCCTCCTTTTTAACGACATTTATATTAGCAAAGATTTACATCTTCTATGCCTTCTTTCTTTCAGTGGATGGGACCCATTCAACAATCATGAAATCAATTTAATGATTCATAAACGGAATTAAAAGAAACTGAAAATAACTAGAATAAAAAAAGTCAAGTGACTATACTATAAATAGCAAGGGCTAAGTATTCCTTCACGAAATCTGTCTGCTTATGTTACTGTGCATTCAGTAATAATTTAAATGTATTTCTTACTGTGGGTCTCAATCAAAATAAACTGAAAGCCACAATGCTAGAGTCCCAAGTCACTTTCACATGTAATATATCTGATATGAAGAGTTATTTAGTTACTTTTTTTTTTTTTTAGCACACGGTTCCTTTTTTTAAAAATTTTATTTATTTATGGCTGTGTTGGGTCTTCGTTTCTGTGCGAGGGCTTTCTCCAGTTGTGGCAAGTGGGGGCCACTCTTCATCACAGTGCGCAGGCCTCTCACTATCACGGCCTCTCTTGTTGCGGAGCACAGGCTCCAGACGCGCAGGCTCAGTATTTGTGGCTCACGGGCCCAGTTGCTCCACGGCATGTGGGATCTTCCCAGACCAGGGCTCGAACCCGTGTCCCCTGCATTGGCAGGCAGATTCTCAACCACTGTGCCACCAGGGAAGCCCTAGTTACATTTTGATGATTGATATTTCCAGGATCTACACCTAAAATATTTTGCTTTTTGTAATTACAGTAAAATTACTTATATGCTGAAGAGCCAACCCTACCAAGACATGAAAAGAAATTCTAGGAATGCAGCCTGTACAACAGTTTTCCCAAGAAACATAAAGATAAAAATACTTGTAAAGAAACAAACACAGTGTTTAAAGAAAGTATCTGAAAGAAACCAGGGCTCCTTGAAGAGATGGCGATTCCAAGTGTGGGCAGAAAAACAAAAGATGAACATGGAACATGTTCCCTGGCCAGAAAGCAAAGAAGCTAATCAGAGATTAGGTTGTGTCAAAAGGACGCAGAGTCAGCTTAAAGGTTTCCCACTGATCAAAGATGGGACAAATTGGCTTCAAGGAGAATAACTGTAATAGACTGAAACACAAATATATAAAAATACAAGAGTTCAAATAAAACATTTATCACTTCCATGCTAGAACATCAACTTATTATTCTAAAATTGGGGAAATAAAAAAACCAAGTATTTTTTTCCTCCTTATCCTCCACCAACTTTTTTGCATTTATATCCAGAGAGTTAACGAAAGAAAGTTCTTCTTTGAGAGAATTCTAGGTTTAAAAATAAATGCAGAACTTCCCTGGTGGCGCAGTGGTTAAGAATCCGCCTGCCAATGCAGGAGACATGGGTTAGAGCCCTGGTCCGGGAAGATCCCACATGCCGTGGAGCAACTAAGCCCACGCGCCACAACTACTGAGCCTGTGCTCTAGAGCCCACGAGCCACAACTACTGAAGCGCACGCACCTAGAGCTCATGCTCCGCAACAAGAGAAGCCACCGCAATGAGAAGCCCATGCACCGCAACGAAGAGTAGCCCCTGCTCTCTGCAACTAGAGAAAGCCTGTGCGCAACAACAAAGACCCAGCGCAGCCAAAAATAAATAAATAAATATTTTTTTTAAAAAAGAGAGAAAAGAATCAAGATAAAATATAAATAAATAAATAAATAAAGGACAAATTTAGAAAGTCACCAAATTATAACCCCTAATGAAATAATGAATGACCTGCAATGACCTGCAATAGCTGCTAACACCGTTAGATAAAAGATTGATAGGGAACTTTATAATGGATGGATCAGGCTGACAACACCTGAACCCACTGATCAGTTTTAACATGAGTAAAAGTGAGACAAGACCTCCAAATGGGATACAGTAGAAAGTACATTGTCCTAAAAGAGAACCTGAAACTAATCGTCCTCTAGATCTGACTACAAGTTGTAGGAAACACAGGGGATAGAAAAAGATGTTTAAAAAGACCACAAAGATGTAATCAGATAAATTCAAAATATGGGAAATCTGTAAGATCTGGCTTCTTCAATAAATAATGCCAAGGAAAAAAGTAGATGGGAAATTGTTAAAGATTAAAAGAAACTTAAAAGACTCACCTAAATGCAATGTTGTAGACCTTGTTTGCATCTTGACTTGCACAGATCAGAAGAGAACTTCCTCAGAATTGGGGCAATTTGAACACAGACTGGACATCAGATGATATTCAGAACTTATTTTTTATTTTGTTAGATGTGATAATGGTAATGTGGTTTTGTTATAAAGAAATAAAATATTTTTAAAAATCTTTAAGACTAATGCATGACATATGCAGAAATCCAATTAGTAGACTGATATGTAGCAAACAACTTAACACGTAGATAGTCCCTTTTCAAGAAATATAATTCATCTTTCTGCTAGATACTGGAATTCCAAATCACTAAAAGCACACTGTCACCCAACTTTCTACTTTCTTTTTTTAAATTTATTTATTTATTTATTTATTTTTGGCTGCATTGGGTCTCCATTGCTGCACGCGGGCTTTCTCTAGTTGCGGCGAGCAGGGGTTACTCCTTGTTGCGGTGCGGGGGCTTCTCATTGCGGTGGCTTCTCTTGCTTCAGAGCACAGGTTCTAGATGCGCGGGCTTCAGTAGTTTTGGCTTGTGGGCTCTAAAGCGCAGCCTCAGTAGTTGTGGCACATGGGCTTAGTTGCTCCGCGGCATGTGGGATCTTCCCGGGACCAGAGCTCGAACCCGTGTCCCCTGCATTGGCAGGCAGATTCTTAACCACTGCGCCACCAGGGAAGCCCCAACTTTCTACGTTCAAAGGAAGGTATTAAGGATAACTCAGCTGGGTAAATGTCAGACAACCAAGTTATATTCCTGCCTCAGGATGTTTTTTCCCATTTAAAATGTAAAGATATTCTCCATATACAATACTTTAAAATGTCACAAATATATAATTATACTGTATCGCTGTAAATATCGTATTAGAAAACTTACTAAATAGCAGAACTGAAGGACAAGCACATTTCATGATCTTCTTGAAGCACTGAACTTATTTTCTTCCCTGTAGCTTTGCTTATAGAGGTCTTCAGTTTCTTAGCTAATTTTTTTGGTGTGTTGGTTATAGAAGAGTCTTCTGTACAGCAACTATATACTTCCACCTTTATCTGAAAGTCTGGCCCTGCTTCATTACTAAAAACAAAGACAATCATAATGTTAGAAATTTAACTCAGTAGAAAATAAAATAACATCCTGTGATGTTTTCATAACATTTAAAAGCAGCATTTGGAACAGGATTATGTTAATCTATGTTAATGAGATAGAATATCCCTGTGTTTATTTAGTATCTAAATGACCTGAGAGAGTCACTGCAACTTCTAGAGCTTCCAGCTTCTAAAGTAGGGCAATCTTAACTCAATTTAACCAATATTTACGGGCAAATTATTTAAAGGAAAAGAATAAAATGCCCTGGTCATTTTGTTGCCAATGCTATTTCTCCTTTTCATTCCTATAATATAGCTGCTTTTAAGGTATTTACATTATATGTATGATTTCCTGAAATCACGATTCCTCCAAAGGAAAAAGATTTGAAAACGAAAAACGCAAAGAAAATTAAAAGAAACAGAAGGTTTCTTCTGCTGAAACCTTTAGTTTTCATGCCTTTTTCACAAAGAGTCACAGTCCACTCAGCACCGTGCCCCTCCTCCCCGCTCCACCTTTGTACCTAATAGCTCTAAAATAACATTCCACTATTTAGTTGTACAGGAGAAAACAAACAAAAAAAATGAAAATAAAGAGAGATATTTCGAGGCGTGAACTCCTTGAGGGGGAGTGATGTCTTGGTAATCTTTGTATTCTTAATCTAGCATAAAAGATATTCAGTATGTATTTATTAAACCAATATGTAGAAAATCTGCAATGCCAAGATTGGCTTTGCTCTTTCTCAGACACAGTGAACTATCTTTACTATAAACGATTGTGGTGATGTTACTAACAGTAAAATATACTTCAAATTGCAAAGGAGGTCCATCAGCAGTAGATGTTGTCTGTAGAGGACAATCCATCAGCCTCAGAGATTTTAAAAATGCAGCATAGACTTTTTAAGATTTAAATAGCCAAACTATAGTTTGAATAAATCCAAGGAATAACTTCCAAATATTTTTATAGTTTATTACTTGGCAACTCTGAAACATACAGTATTCCTGGTAATGACTAACAAATGTCAATATTTAGAGAAAAACCAGAGATTCATAAATATTGAATACTTATTAAAACAATCATAACAAAAAGCACATTTTAAAATAACATTTAGAACATCTGTGAGCAGTTATTTTTAGAACAATTTAAAATATTTACAGAATTAAAAAAAAATTATAAATCATGAGTTGTCTTCCCAAGTAACTTGCATTGTTCTTTCTGTGAAAAAAATTATGATTTTTGTCTTTGTGGTAAAAACAAACAATAGCAAAGTGATGTGAAGAAAAGAGTCCATTAACAGGATGATTTTGGCAGGAAAAGATGCACAAGTAATAGTTGATAATGGAAATAAGTATATTTAGATACATAATAAATATTTATTTTTAAGTCTCAATTATGTAAACATTTGGCAATATTTGGGGCATCCTAAATAAATTCCTTTGGTTCAATAGAGCTTATAAGATGGCCTGCACTACTGCTGATAACTCAGAAAAATGTATTATATTTTTCTGTGCTGTACAATTACTTATGGGACACTGAACCAAAGCCACAAAACATGGTTTGCAATAGTTTTTTTAATGCTACATGAGTGGCAAAACTAGTACTTTCAATCTCAACTGTATATAGCTCCATAGCTAAAGATGGAAAAAACATGTATATTGATTTTAATAGCTAAGTAGTTATTAATATTTGGATACAAAGATACTGTCTTTGAAACCCTCTAAGAAATACAAATCACATACTGATTTAGGCCAATAGAAAAAAAGGCCAGGAAAAACTTATGTTAGTTAAAAATGATTTCTATGGCTACCTGAGGAGTTCTTTCTGGTTCTATATTATGACCACAATAAAATGAGCCTGTAAAAGAGCAGGGGCAATAAAAACAGCCCTGAGGATCAACTAATGTTTTATTGTTTTGGAGTGAAAACATGAAAGAAGTGCACCATAAGACAAAGAACATCTCAAAATTTTACTAAAGTACTTTGCCTATGGTACATATTTCAGAACTGTCTTATAAAGTTGTTATACTATTTTGGTATTTCTGTAACCAAATCTCCTATATGAGATGTAAGAACCTCTTTTATGCCCAAATTCACTCTACATAAAATAATGTTATAATGAGATTCCATTGTATTCATAGTGTTACTACTAGTATTACATGATTTCCACTGTATTTTATAATGGAAAAATCTCAAATGCAGAAATGGGCTTATTTTGAATAATGCAATGTTCAAGATCAATTCAAACATTTAAAGATTTTAATGCTTCAAAAATAATCCAATAAATTTGCCTTCCTTTGAAAAAGGTAGAATTTTAGATTATTTTCATTCAATGAAGATTAAAAAATACTTACAATATGGTCACATTTTCAAAACATATATCTGTGATTGTTTTATCCACAATCACCATGTCAGTATCAAAAACTTCAGCTCCCATTTTGAATAAACAAAAAATGGCATAGTGCTGTGATCCTAGAGAAGAAAAACAACATAACACTATGATTCATGTGATGAATCATGCCTATATTATGTTAAAATCTGCTTGAAAATGAAAATAATTAGCCTAAATATTTGCTAATATTCTTACTTTCATACATTGTACACTGTAATCTTTTAACTTTTTATAGAGACTGTTTTGCCAATATATATTAATAGCTTGCCCAACTAAAGCACAACAATTAAAGTAGGGAGTATCAAAAAATAAAGTTAAAAATATAGTCCTCTCAGCAGCCTAAAGTAACCACCAAACTCAAGAATTTTATTCCTAGAAAACTCTTTAAGCTTTAATTAATAGCAAATTTATTATTTTATGTATATACTATTACCCCTGTCATTTGGTTTCCAAGTATATTTTAAGAAAAATAAGTTTTCTATTATGAGAGGTTAGGAGCAAGCACGTTAACAGCAAAACATTCTCCACCAAACTGAAAGGGAGGAAACCACAAAAACAATAAAAAGTAGACATGTGAACACAAAAACCATAGCTGCTGGGCCTTCTAATTTGATGATGTTTTTAAAAAGTATTAGGTGATTAAAGGACTGAAACCTCATTACTGAGAAAATGTACCTCTTCAGAAAAACTTAACTCTCTACTGTAATCGGAAAGATGTACTTAATACCTGCATGTATTCCTTTGTAAAGTAATTTATATTTCCTAACTGAATAACAAATATACTAACCTGATTTTGAATTTTTCATATAAAACTAATTGTGCTCAGTGTGGTTCAGTTTTTAAAGTATGAGGAACAAAGCTATCACAATAGACAAGAAAGATAAAGGATTATCATATCTTTTCTGCTTTGCCTCTAACAGCTAGAAATCATTTGAGGTTAATTTCCATGACCCACAATGCATGGATTTGTTAAGACTATATGAAGCCATAAAATGCTGAAGGGGAAAACAATCAGATCAAGCTAAAAATCTTTTCCTCTTACATCCTGTTAAATAATCTGAAGTAAGAAAACAAGGCAGAAAGATCTCCAAGATCTCTGGTCAAATAATGTTGCCTTTACCATGACTCCTTAAATATTTCCTTTTATTGCACAATTCCCTTCTCTATTACCTGTTACTCACCATCCTTGCACAGGTTCCTATCAACAAGATTCTGCTTATTCTGTCAAATGACATCCATTTATTTCAGTGGGGAAGCAGTTTTTTCTCCTAATAATCTCAAATTTACTACATATTACAGAAAATATTTCAATTACAATTAAAATCATACATACGTTCTTTATTGCTGAAGTGATCAGAGTCTTTCCACATTAGTGGTATACGAATATCTATAGAGGAGGGGGAAAAGAAATGACAGGTAATAATTTTGGTAAATTTCATTTCTTAGAGTGAAATAAACCTCTGAATTCCATAATGGATTCTGACCATTAAAGCCAATATTTATTTATTATTTAAATATTCAAACACAATAATGTTTTCTCTTAAAAACAGCTTAGACTAGGAATATAAAATCTGTTATATTTATTTTACTAAAAAACCCCACCAACTACTACTCAAGAAATTAATTAAGACAGGTCTGTAATAAGCTTATGCCATAAAATTTTCTTTTCAGGATTTATGTTTTTGAAATAGGTGAAATTTGGGTAACCTAGTGCTCAATTTCTATTTTGGGTAAGCAGTAGCAGCAAATGTAGTTAAATACATTTCAAAATCATAGAATAGTAGAGGTAGAAATGACTTTAGAACTTTTGTCCACTATGCAAACTTTAAAGATGAAGAAAATTAAGTTGTCTAAGATTGACTTGTCTAAGATCATTGGTTTCTGGGAGAGACCCAGCTCTTGACAAACAAATCCAAGATCTCTCCATTAAGAAGATTTAACTTGTCTACAAAAGAATTTGCAGATCTTTGTATATTCATGTTACAAACTGTAGCATTTTCCTTAAGAAAACTAAAAAGGGGAATGTATTACTTCTTTCAGGCCAAGAAAAGGGCCTACGTTCTAAAAGTGAGCTAAACATATTTCTCTCATTCACACATTCTTCAAACTCCAAAGTGACTGTGTTAACAATCTTTATTCCGGAAATTAATCTAGAGCTTTGACACAGTCAAAATTTTGCCTTCCTAGTTTTCTCCATTCTTCCCTTTACTTTTAATACTAGGTTAACATTATGTAGTAACAATTTTCCTCTGACATTCTTATGCTATCTGCATAGTTTCAAAGTTAGAGGATTAAGGTATTACCAAATAGATTAAGATGTGTGATTACAGCATAACACAGCACAGTAGAAATCTCAATGATAAAGTGAAGTTAGTTTTAATTTTTAATTTTGTACTCAGTACAAAAACGATATCAAACCTTTCTGGAAAATTTCTGTTTAAGACATTTCCGTATTACACTTAGGAAGTTTATTTGCATATTTTTCATACCTATTAATTATGCCACTTTCAAATAATTATAAATCTTTCTGAACATAAGCTATTTGGCTACCTTTATGATGTGCTTCACTTTTAGATCCCATGATCTTTTGTCTACATTTTTATTTGTTTAGAATTCTAAGGTTCTTACTGCCTATTTCCAATTTCCTTTCTAGAACATCTTTGTATTACTCCATCCCTACCCTGCCCAACCAGGTAGAAATGTATGAGTGCTCTTCCCACTGCTGCCTCAGCACTTTTGATAAAAATATGACTTATTGAGCTCTCCCCATGTGCCAAGCTAAACACTTTACATACATTTCATCCAACAATAATTTTTAAAATATATTTACTAATTTATGGTTGTGATTTCATTGTCATTTGTCTCAAAGTATTTTTTAATTCCCTCTTCGATTTCATCACCGACCCATTGGTTTTTTAGTACCATGTTGTTTAGTCTCCATGTAATTGTTTTTTCTTGTTTCTCTTTGTGTGGTTTATTTTCAGTTTCATGCTGTTGTACACAGAAAAGATGCTTGAAAAACTTTCTATCCTCTTAAATTTGCTGAGGCTTGTTTTGTGTCCTAGTATGTGGGTCTATCCTAGAGAGTGTTCCATGTGCACTTGAAAAGAATGTATATTCTGGATTTTTTGGATATAATGTCCTGAAAATATCAATTAAGTTTAAATGACTGTCAAAACACAACCATTCAAAATCTGTGGCATGCAGCAAAGGCAGTCCTGAGAGGGAAGTTCATAGCAATACAGGCCTTCCTCAAAAAACAAGAAAAATCTCAAATAAACAACCTAACCTACCACCTGAAAGAATTAGGAAAAAAAAGAACAAACTAAACCTACAGTCAGCAGAAGGAAGAAAACAATAAAGATCAAAGAGGAAATAAATAAAATAGAGATTTAAAAACTATTTAAAAAAACCAATAAAAACAAGAGCTGGTTTTTTGCAAGGGTAAACAAAATGGACAAACCTCTAGTCAGGCTCACCAAGAAGAGAGAGGACCCAAATAAACAAAATGAGAAATGAAAGAGGAGAAGTAAGAATGGATACTGCAGAAATACAAAAAACCATAAGAGAACACTATGAACAATTATATGCCAACAAACTGAACAACCTAAAAGAAATGGACAAGTTTCTAAAAACATACAGCCCACCAAAACTGAATCAAGAATCAAGAAGAAATGGATAATTTGAACAGACCAATCACTAGAAGTGAAATAGAATCTCCAAAAAAAACCAAAATCAAAAACAAAAACTCCAGGGGCTTCCCTGGTGGTACAGTGGTTGAGAATCTGCCTGCCAATGCAGGGGACACGGGTTCAAGCCCTGGTCCGGGAAGATCCAACATGCTGCGGAGCAACTAAGCCCATGCGCCACAACTACTGAACCTGTGCTCTAGAGCCCACAAGCCACAACTACTGAGCCCGTGTGCCACAACTACTGAAGCCCACATGCCTAGAGCCCGTGTTCCGTGACAAAGAGAAGCCACCGCAATGAGAAGCCCGCGCACCACAACGAAGAGTAGCCCCCGCTCGCCTCAACTAGAGAAAGCCTGCGCCCAGCAACGAAGACCCAACGCAGCCAAAAATTTAACAAAAAAATAATTAATTAAACAAACAAACAAGAAAACAAAAACTCCCTGCAAAACAAAGTCCAGGACTGGGTGGCTTCACTGTGGAATTCTACCAAACATACAAAGAACTCAGACCAATCCTTCTCAAACTATACCAAAACACTGAAGAGGAGGGAACACTCCCAAAGTTATTCTATGAAGCCACCATCACCCTGATACCAAAATCAGACAAAAGCACTACCAAAAAAGAAAATTACAGGCCAATATCTTTGATGAATACAGATGCAAAAATTCTCAACAAAATATTAGCAAACCAAATCCAACAACACATAAAAAAGATCATATGCCATGATCAAGTTGGATTTATCCCAGGGTCACAAGGATGGTTCAACATATGCAAATCAATCAATGTGATACACCACATCAACAAAAGAAAGGACAAAAACCACATGATTATCTCGATGATGCAAAAACAGCACTTGATAAAATTCAACATCCATTCATGATAAAAACTCTTACCAAAGTGAGTATAGAGGGAACATATCTCAACATAATAAAAGCTATTTATGGCAAACCTACAACTGACATAATACTCAATGGTGAGAAGTTGAAAGCCTTCTCACTAAATTCTGGAACAAGACAAGGATGCCCAATCTAACCACTTTTTTTTTTTTTTTTTTGGTCGCACCTCATAGTTTGTGGGATCTTAGTTCCCCAACCAGGGACTGAACCTGGGCCCACGGCAGTGAAAGCACAAAGTCTTAACCACTGGACCACCAGGGAATTCCTTCACCACTTCTATTCAACGTAGCATTGGAAGTCTAGCCACAGCAATCAAACAAGAAAAAAAGAAATAAAATGTATCCAAATTGGAAGGCAATAGGTTACATTGTCATTATATGCAGATGACATGATAGTACATAGAAAGAACCCTAAAGACTCCACACAAAAACTATTAGAACTGATAAACAAATTCAGCAAGGTAGCAGGATACAAGATTAACATACAGAAATCTGTTGCATTTATTTATGATAATAATGAAATTCCAGAAAGGGAAAGTTTAAAAAAAAAATCACTTTTAAAATCACATCAAAAAAATAAAATATTTAAGAATAAACCTGACGAAGGAGGTGACATATGCTGAGAACTATAAAAACACTAATAAAGGAAATTAAAGATGATTTAAAGAAATGTAAAGATATACCATGCTCTTGGATTGGAAGAATATTGTTAAAATGGCCATACTACCCAAAGCAATCTACAGAATTAATGCGATCCCTGTCACATTAACCCCTGTCACTTTATACCAAACTTGAATAATCCTAAAATTTATACAGAACCATAAAAGACCCAGAATTGCCAAAGCAATCCTGAGGAAAAAGAACAAAGCTAGAGGCATAATTCTCCCAGACTTCAGACAATACCTCAAAGCTACAGTAATCAAAACAGCGTGGACTGGCACAAAAACAGACATATGGATCAACAGAACAGAAAAAAGAGCCCAGAAATAAACCCACACACCAATGGTCAATTAATTGTCAACAAAGGAGGCAAGAATATACAATGGAAAAAAGACAATCTCTTTGGCAAGTGATGTTGGGAAAGCTGGACAGCTACATGTAAATCAATGAAGTTAGAACACTCCCTCAACACCATACACAAAAACTCAAAATGGCTTAAAGACTTAAATATAAAACAGGATACCATAAAACTCCTAGAAGAGACCATAAGCAAAACATTCTCTGACATAAATCATACCAATGTTTTCTTAGGTCAGCCTCCCAAGGCAATAGAAATAAAAGCAAAAACAAACAAATGGGACCTAATCAAACTTAAAAGCTTTTGCACAGCAAAGGAAATCATAAACGAAGTGAAAAGACAATCTACGGACTGGGAGAAAGTATTGATATTTGTAAATGATGCGATCCACGAGGCCTTAATTTCCAAAACATATAAACAGCTCATACAACTCAGTAACAAAAAAAACAAACAAGTCAATCAAAAAATGGGCAGAAATCCTAAATAGACATTTCTCCAAAGAAGACATACAGATGGCCAACAGGCACATAAAGATGCTCAACATCACTATTTTTTAGAGAAATGCATATCAAAACTACAAAAATTACCTCACCAGTGAGGTACCATCTCATGCTGGTCAGGATGGCCATCATTAAAAAGTCTACAAATAACAAATGCTGGAGCGGGTATGGAAAAAAGGGAACCCTCCTACACTGTTGGTGGGAATGTAAATTGGTGCAGCCACTGTGGAGAACAGTATGGAAGTTCCTCAAAAAGCTAAAAATAGAGTTGCCATGTGATCCAGCAATCCCACCCCAGGCATATATCTGGATGAAACTATAATTTGAAAAAATACATGCACACCTATGTTCATAGCAGCACTATTTACAACAGCCAAGACATGGAAGCAACCTAAACGTCCATTGAGAGATGAATGAATAAAAAAGATGTGGTACATAAATACAATGGAATACTACTCTGCCATAAAAAATGAAATAATGCCATTTGCAGCAATATGAATGGACCTAGATATTATCATACTGTGAGGCAAGTCAGAAAGAGAAAGACAAACACCATATGGTATCATTTATATGTGGGATCTAAAATTGACACGAACTTATTTACAAAACAGAAATAGACTCACAGACATAGAGTACAAACTTACGGTTACCAAAGGGGAAAGGGGGTGGGCGAGGGATAAATTAGGAGTTTGGGATTAGCAGATACAAGCTACTATATATAAAATAAACAACAGGTCCTACTGTTTAGCACAGGGAACTATATTCATATCTTGTAATAACCTATAATAGAGAAGAATATGAAATAGAATATATATACATACACACACATATATGTATAACTGAATCACTTTGCTGTATGCCAGAAAGTAACACAACATTGTAAACTGACTGTACTTCAATTAAATATATATATATTTACTAATTTAATAGTCAAGTGACAGGATTTAATTGTTTACATTTGCATTTTCTTTCCTTTTTTTAAAATGTTTATTTATTTATTTGGCTGCACCGGATCTTAGTTGCAGCATGCGGGATCTTCATTGCTGCATGTGGGATCTTTAGTTGTGGCATGTGGGATCTAGTTCCCTGACCAGGGATCAAAAGCAGGCCCCCTGTATTGGGAACATGGAGTCTTAGCCACTGGACATTTGCATTTTCTTGACTAAGAAAAATGTTAATAAACTTACTGGCCAGTTCAGTAAATATGTTTGTATCCATGGCCCATTTTTCTTTTTCTTTTTAAAAACATATTTATGGTTTGTACTTTCAAAAATTAATTATTTAGGGACTTCTCTGGTGGCGCAGTGATTAAGAATCTGCCTGCAGAGGCAGGGGGCATGGGTTGGAGCCCTGGTCTAGGAAGATCCCACATGCCGTAGAGCAACTAAGCCCAGGCGCCACAACTACTGAGCCTGCACTCTAGATCCTGCGAGCCACAGCTACTGAGCCCATGCTCTAGAGCCTGTGAACCACAACTACTGAAGCCCGTGAGCCTAGAGCCCGTGCTCTGCAACAAGAGAAGCCACTGCAATGAGAAGCCCATGCACGGCAACAACAAATAACCCCCACTCGCCGCAACTAAAGAAAACCCACGCGGCAATGAAGACCCAATGCAGCCCAAATAAATGAATAAATGAATGAATGAATGAATCTTAAAAAATTAATTATTTAATCTTTGTAAGATTTTTGAGTATGTGAGGTAAACATATAAATATTCTTCTTATAAAAACAGTTCCAGCTCCATTTATATATTTAATAGGCCTCCTCTTCTTCACTGATTGAATGATGCCATCTTTATCATATATGCTGTTCTGAGTAAGTGTCCTTTCCTTGGCTATATGCTTTATAGATCTAATTGAATCGTTATCTATCCTGATACCAATACCATACCATCATAACCATTGAAACTTTATAATATACTTTACCATCTGTTAGGAATATATCCTTCCAAAAACATCTTATTCTCTCTTGCTAATTTCTTTAAGTAAATCTTAGAAATAATGTGTCAAAATTCCCCCTCCAATGTTTTATTAGAATTCTAGTATCCAAAGTAACTTGGGAAATGTTAACTTTACAATACACTATTTACATAGAGTAGCATAATACAGTTACCCTTATATTTTTATTAAGGTTATTCATGGGGTATTTAATGTTTTTGTTTTTTGCTGCTTTTATTGTAACTAGTTCTTGCTGGTGTTGAGAGCAGCTACAACTTTTTATGTATATATCTTGAATCTAGCCACTTTTACTGAATTCTTTATTAATTCAAACAATGTTTCAGTAAATTTCCTTATATTTTCTAGGTCTGCAATCTATTATCTTCAAATAGTACTCAATTTATCTATTTCTTTTCAGTACTTTCATCTTTCATTCTTACTATTTTAGCTAAAATTTCTAAAACTCTGTTGTAATATTAATATAATAGACATTGCTATTTTGTTCTTGAGTTTAATGGGATCACCTTTATTGTTTTATAATTATGACTTGGCTGATGTCCTGTCAAAGGGCCTGCTTCTTGCTTGACCAGAATTGCTGACTCACTGCATTTCACAACTGTTCTTTTTCACAACTATTCTTTTTCTAGTAGGATGGTATTAACTATTTACACTATCTTGGAAGGAACATGGACCCTTACTTCCTTTGCTGTACAACCATGGCCTGCTGGTCAGTCTTGCCCTTTCCCATGCCTAGCTATGTCAGATCCTCAAGAGGAGAAGATGGACATTTCTTATCTATTTCCCAGGTGGTCATGTACTGTTCAGATGGCAAAAGATGTGTAACTCATTAGCTACATTTTAAAATTCAGTCTCCAAGAGTAGAAATTCCTTCCAGCTTCTTGCAAATGGTTGACTCAGTTTTAATTTACAGTACTCTTACCTTTGTCTTTTTTTAAATGTCTTAATTGACACTTTAATGGTAAAGTGAAAGAGCCATAATAGGATAGCTAACTTGATGCTATCAGGTCCTAGAAGTCTATCATTTTCAAAAGCGAAAACCGAGGTACTTTGTGAACTGATTTGGCTTTAGTCATCGAATTAGTAGTTAGCGGATAGGCTGAGACAATTACCATATGCAATTATTTGGTGTTGAGCAGAAACAATCGGGATAAACCTCAATTATTCTTTTTACTTTTATAAAGATCTGGCCAGTGAGTGGTGAAGCTAGAAATAGAAATCCCAGGTATCTCCTGGAAATCAACGTAATCTCAGAAACATTATAAAACTTTGCTGCAAATATTCATTTTGATCAAAACAAAAGTCACATTTTCATTCCCATGTCAAAAGGAAATGGATTTATAAAGGTGAATTAGTTTTTAATGTTCTTTGTTTTTATCTTTCACAAACATACAGACAAGATATAATTAAGTCTAAGCAAAGATGTAAAGAAATTACATATGTATCCCATTTTCTGAGACTTTTGGCTCCTTAATTTAATTTAAAATTATCTTTTAAAAAGAAGAAACACATGCAGAAATAAGTTTAATTTCTATACTCGAGTATTCATGGTCAAGAAAATAGTTTTTTCTCTACTTTAAATGCTTTTATTTAAACACTCTTCTAAATGGAGAGTTAATGCTAATTTCATGATTGCTGCAGTCAATAAACTATTATGAAATGACAGTAGAAGCTAACTTTATCATGGCATTCAGTCTTCAACAGCAATTTAACACATCTCATTTGTGTACTGAGTGGCACTACATCAGAAGCAAGGAATGGAGGATTATGTTTAAGTATTTTTAGAAAATCCCCTTTAAAGATCTATAATATTTTGTTTTTTCACATTAAAATGTATTGAACATAGTGAACAACTAATATGTAAAAGTGCTATGTTTGGCATCAAAAGGATAAATAAGATATAAAACATGTTTTATTCCATTCATAATTGGAAAGATGAAAACAAATATAAATAACATAAAACAAGCAATGGATTTTTATATATAGCTCAGTTATTTTTCTGAAGAATTTTTGCTGAGGGTAATTCCTCTGGTTTAGGACAATTATGTCATATGTAAAATTCAGGTATATCCTTCCTGTAGGAGAATTTTTAACATGAAGACATTTTTTTTTTTTTTTTAAAGGATTTTCTTATTTATTTATTTATTTATTTATTTATTTATTTATTTATTTATTTTTGGCTGTGTTGGGTCTTCGGTTCGTGCGAGGGCTTTCTCCAGTTGCGGCAAGCGGGGGCCACTCTTCATCGCGGTGCGGGGACCGCCCTTCATCGCGGTGCGCGGGCCTTTCACTATCGCGGCCCCTCCCGTCGCGGGGCACAGGCTCCAGACGCGCAGGCTCAGCAATTGTGGCTCACGGGCCCAGCTGCTCCGTGGCATAACATGAAGACATTTTTAAAAACAGTTCCTTGGGAATAAAACAACAACAACCAAACAGTTCCTTGGGTAAGAGGGCCTGAAATACAGCAGCAGGCTCCCTGGAGCTAAGAGAACAAGGCTTTTAGCCAATGAAACAAACTAGTTATTACTTAAGGACCGCTGGAGGTCTGTTGTTTCCAAAGCGTACCAATGAGATAATATTTATAAAAGGTACATTATCTAACTAGCATACACATGAGTCAGCCATGTATTTATTCACTTCAATCTGTGGCATCTCCAAGCCATTGTCTTTAGCTTCCTTAACACTTTGGAGAAACTGAGACAACACAGCATAAGTGCCATCTAGTGGTAAAGTGTCTCCTAACTGCATTAAGAATTCAGAGAAGGGAAAAATATTTCTAGCAGGGAACAGGGAAGGCTTTATAGATGAGCAAATAGATCCTGAAGATAATATAGTTATTTCAAGAGCTAACTGGGTATTAGGAACATGGGGTGTGTTGACAGAACAGGGAGAGAAATGTCTGGCTAAAGCAGACAGCTTATGTGTAGGAGTAGTGGAAGATATGAATAGAAAAATATTCGGGTCAGAACAGAAAACTCTAAGGGGAAGTCTAGTCTCTATCCTATGGGTAATGGAGTGTAGTCATCCATCCAATCAATACTCACTGAGTAATAACTACGTACAAGCACTGTGTTAGCTCCTGGGTATATAGTGATGAACAAAGCAAACAGGGTTCCAACCCTCATGGAAATTCTAGAGTAGACAAACATTAAACACAGTACTGAAACTTCTGAGCAAAAAAGGAATGGGGAGTCAAAAGACTTAAGTTTGCAGCCCAGCTCAACCAAAGTCATTTAACCTCTGTCTATAGAAAATGGGAACTACCCTACCTATTACACAGTGTTGCAGTGAGGAGAAAACTTCATAATATATGTAATATACATGAAACAGTTTTCTCAAATTGTAAAATTCTACACAAATGTAGAGCATAATGATGAAAACAGTGTTTTAGAACAAATATTCTGATAGAGGTATGCAAAATAAAATGAAAAAAGAAAATGGACATAGGGAATTAAAAAGCCCCACTAACTCTAGGAAGTTACTTTACAGAATTTATTCAGCAATAGAAAAATGATCCATTACAGCATACCTGATATGGCAATCTTTCCCTTACATGCTGTTCGTGCTTTACTTTCAAAATTCACATCACTGTCAAAAGAAAAAACACCCTAATGAAAAAAAGATCTTCTCTAATAACCAATTGTTTTAACGAACTTTCACAAATGCCTAAATATTAAAAATAAACACATCCTTGAATAATAATGACTTCCAGTTAACATAAACTATTTGACTCAAACTTTATGATGTTTAGTCAACAGTTAGCTGGCTTTAAAAGAAATATATAGAGCCATTCTCTTTGATTTTTTCATACAAGCTTTACATTCCCTGATGATTATATAATGGCTTACTCTACAATGAAAGGCTTTTGTGACCTCTTACATTTAAAAACAAGATGTGGAATATTTGTACAGGTCCTAGGAAGTATAATACCTTGCGTCACCATTTCATAAATTACATTTCTAGCTTACCAGATTATAGTTGCCTGAAAAAGTTAATGAACTTCCCAACCATGAACATGCTGCCCAAGAGTATCTTATCCTTATAAAATCTAACAAATATTTAAAAAATTACTCTCTGCTACATATTCATGTGTGGTAATATCATATTTCATTTCCTTAAAGTTCTAAAAAGCTAAGCATACACTGAAACAATAAATGAACTAAGTTGGCAAAGGAAGGGAGTAGCCCTCTAGAGAGAATAAAATGTGGAGAGGAAAACATTATCATGACAATAGAAAAGGTCTCAAAGGAAATTCTTGGGATATAAGACACTTCCAGGTCTGACTGTAGACTATACTATTATCATAAAAATTTTTTTCAGGGACTTCCCTGGTGGTGCAGTGGTTAACACTCCACACTCCCAATGCAGGGGCCTGGGTCCGATCCCTGGTATGGGAACTGGATCCCACGTGCATGCCACAACTAAGAGTTTGCATGCCACAACTAAGGAGCCCACGTACCACAACTAAGAAGCTGGTGAGCCGCAACTAAGGAGCCCACGAGCTGGAACTAAGGAGCCCACGAGCTGCAACTAAGACCCGACACAACCAAATAAATAAATAAGTACTTAAATATTAAAAAACATTTTTTTTCAAAATAGTTATCTTCTATTAGACCAAATCAATCCCATCTCTGAATAGTTATCCAATATCCTATTTCCTAATAACCTGCATTTAGAGATTAGCATTCCGTTTCTAGAGCAATGTATCCAGGAGTATTCTTCTTTGCACTCTTTTTTGGCCTCTGTTTAATTTGGTTAGCCAATTAACTGCCAGTTAATTTAACTAGGTACTTCAAATACGTGGTAAGATAGAAACTTTTCATTTGAATACTGTTTTGATTCTATAAGGGCTTTTGGAGAAAGACTGGGTGGGAGTTTGAAGTGTATCTAACTAAGTTTCAGGGGAGTATGACACACCTTAACACATTTCAGTAGCCTTGTTAAAAAGACTGCATACATATTCATTATCATGCATCCAAATTTGAAAACAAAATATATCATCCCACTTTTTTTTACTCTCTTAGTGGATTAAGCACATAAGTATTACAGGTGAAATATATTCCAAAGGAGCAAAAAGAATTTACTGATGTATTGAAGTTGCTAAGCTTATATGGGACATTTATATGGTATTTACAGAATCAAGCACTAGGTGTAACTAAAGTAATGTAGTAGACTTAAAGCCATAAATTTTCAGGATCCTATCTAATTACCTTATGGTCACACTGGTATTTAAGGTAAAATAGGAAATTCACTCAGTGAAAAATAAAAGTACTCATTATTTCAAAATAATGTTTGGTTGAACCATAAATTTTAAAAAGAGTCAAGTTCAGTATTTTATACTCAAGTTCAGTTTGTCACGTTGGAGAATTTTAGCTGGCTTATTAGTTCATCAGAGTGAAAAATTCAATTGAATAGTCTACTATGTTGTGGTGAAAATAATATACTGAAAGGCTCGCTAGAAACCAAACACAAATCTCAATTTCCTCAAATTGGTACAAGAAATACAATATAAATACAGTTGGTTGGCATTTGTAAGTAATACTTCTAAAAACACGTTCTATATGAGCAATGCATAATATAAATTCTTAAAATATTTATTTCAGTGAAAAAATACAAGGAAGCTCTAATACAGTGAGTAACTTGAGTATTATGGAATAGGTCATAAATTATGTTAAAATTGAAATCCATTAGGCATTATTAAATTGGATTAAACTTGAGGCTTTGGCAGACAAGTGAAATTCTAAAATCCTAGAATCACCAAAAGCAAACTTGCTAAATATTTACCAAAAAAATTTTTCCCCTCCAAACTATTCAACCACCTGGCAGAGTACAGCTTTCTTCCCTATAAGTATAAAATTACTTGCATAGGCATTTTCAGGACCTGTCAACAAACTTATTATATACAAATATTATCAAATTATAATATAAATCCAATTAACCATATAATCTTACAGAATGATTCTGTCTTTAAAAAACTGAGAGATGAACTAAAGTAATCCAGACTCATGTTTCAGAAGCCTAAATTATTTTCAATTCAAGTAACTCTTCAACTGCTATTTAGGGTGCTAAAATGTGATGTTTTTCTAATTAATCCAAACTAACAATAAATTGTTAAACATTATCTGTTTAATAATGTGCTACTGTAGCTTATAGTTTGCTACAGTTAAATAAAGAGTTGTTTTAAAATCTGCAATGCTAATGCCAATTCTAAATGCTACAGTTAGACAGCCAGTCTGAGGAAACAGCAAATAACCACAAAATCATTCAAACAAAAGCACAGCTAAATAATAGTGTACCTTATTCTTTTTTTTTTTTTTGTACCTTATTCTTATGAACCCGGTTTAGAGCATTATTTTGGTAAGACTTGTAAAAGCTAATTTAAAAGATAGAGCTAAAAATATAAAAGACAAACTTTTAACTTTGTTTTATTAACTTATATTTCTGCCTGTAGGTAAATAAAATGACCAACAGAGGGTGCCAATCAGCCACTTTGTTGCTCAAAACTCTGTATTAAAATTGGCCAAGTAAATACAGATTATCCTATTTTATGTTGTTCCATATGGGAAGTTAAAATAGCATTTCTTTTCCAGAATTAACAAGATACAATGAGAAATAACACAATGATGAAAGTATTTTATATTATCTTAACAAAGCATTTAGAAGAATTCTAAATACTATTCTATTATTTGAAAGCAGGTTATAAAATTCTTCACCTCTTGTGCAAATAAGTGAAAACTAAAACACACAGAAATGCTTAATGTGGGCTTTTAAACCATCCTAAAACTATGTGGTATAAAATTAATACCTTCATATAAGTATGTTAAGCTGGGAAGATGAGTTTTCTATTTCAAACCTTGAGACAACAACCTCTTTTCAACAGACACCAAACAATATAAAGTTTAAAAAAATAAAATCGGTAACGTCTTAACGATACCATGTTTTATTGTAGAAATACCAGGAGTACATAATTTTCACTGGCAATCTACATTTTTATTTTTGTTTATGTTATAGTATATAAGCAATTAAACTAGGCAATTGGAGTATGAGAAACTAGTTTTTGTGGCGTTATTAAAATCAGAATTATGTTGAATGATACCTAAAATTAGGTACTATAAATGTCTTTGACTAGTATTATTTTCACAAAGCCAAATACAGTTTT